>NC_063358.1:18071107-18086005 GCF_021869965.1 Rhincodon typus | reverse complement strand
AGTTCCTACTATCTCTGAAACAGTATTCCATCTGTTGCCTGACCAATATTTTATAAGATTGTAACAAGGCTTCCTTGCTCCTAGATTTTACATCCAAGCTAATTAAGACAACCATCCCATATGTCTTTCTTACCACCCTGTCTACTTGTGCTGACACCTTCAGAGATCTATGGACTTGCACACAAAGGGTCCCTTTGTTCTTCAGTACTCTCTAGGGACATAGATTCATGGTGTATATCCTTCCCTCATCACACCTCCCAAAATGCACCACCTCACACTTATCAGGATCAAATTCCATCTGCCACTGCTCTGCCCAGTTTATCAGATGATAGTGTGAAGGATGGTCTGAGGCAATCAACAACACCAATTTTTGTATCATCCACAAACTTACTAATTATGCCTTTTACATTCACATCTACATTGTTAATATAGATAACAAACAGCAAGGGTCCTAACACCAATCTCTGCAGTACACCACTGGTCACAGGCTATCAGTTACAAAGCAACCCTCCATCACCTTTACCTCCAATTTGCTAGCTTGTCTTAGATCCCACAGGCTCTTACTTTTTGAATCAGCCTTACTGAAGTCCATATAAGCTACATTAACTGCAGTACCCTCAAACTATTTCATCACTTTTTCAAAAAAACTCCATTAAATTACTCAGATAGGATCTCCCTCTAATAAATGTATGCTGGCTATCCCTGATAAATCCCTGCCTTTTGACATATTGATTAATCCCATTCATCATTTTATTCTCCACTAATTTCTCTACCCTTGACATCAGACTAACTATACTTCAATTACCTGGCCTATCCCTGATGCCTTTCTTGGACAAAGGCACTACATTAGCTATCCTCCAGTCATCTTGCACTTCACCTTTGGCTAGCAAGGGTGTGCCATAGCCAAATTACACAAAACATCCAGCAAGCCCTATCTCAACAGTGGGAACAACTCACTACATCTTTTAAACTAAGTTACAGGCATCAAGATAAGATTCTCACTGGCCAGCAGCAAGTTGCCTATTGAGGGGACTATTGCTTGTTAATGACCTTATTGATTGCAGATCCCACCTCATTATGACACAGTTCTCTATCATACACCTGTTGAGACCAAGCTAGATGCTGAGAATTCTCAACATGGAAGTTGAAGGGGATGCCTGGAGACTTCACCTCACCGCTGGCTGTGAAGGTCCTCCATGTTGGTCACCAGACAGGTACCCACCTCTCAGGGCACCCTCCTCAGGTGCCAGTCACATGTACCCCATGCCCATAGACATTGATATTTGCCAAGTCCCAGCTTTTAACAATCCTCATTACAGATCTCTGATCCACTCACATTTCTGCACTTCAGTGCTTGTATCTTGGGGTGCAAATGGCAACTATCATTGTGATGCAGCAAGGAACCTGTGCACTCAAGGACACACACCCAACTCATGGACTGAACCAGGTATCTCTCGGCTGTTCACTTTCTCCGTTAGCGTTTGCTCACTCTGAGCCTGCCTGGAGGCTCACAGCATCCCTGCCTTGCATTGCCTTGCCTTGACTTTTTACACTTTGCCCATCAGCCAAGGACGCCATGACTACAGTACTACAGCCTTGCTATTTAGTACAGACACAAACCTAGGAAGCTAGACATGGTTATCAATGGGCTTCAGTCAAGGGAATCCCAGTCCAGTAACTCAAAGGCTGCTTGCAACATCTTAGACATGGAGCTTTGGCATGGTCAGTCGGCTACTCAAGGTGGTCAGAGTCAGGATCTTCTCCTCATAAAAGGTGAGGAGTAATATATTGGGTAGCAGTCTTGACTCTTTCTGCCCTATTGTGGGCCACTTTCCTCCTGGAATGAGAGGGAGGCAGATGAATGTGAGTGGCACAGCTATTACTGTTGGTGTAAATATGGATGTATCCTGAGTGAGTAAATAGGCAGCACAGAGGGCATGCAGATTTAGTGGTGTTGGAGGTCCAGGTGGGCGACAGTGAGGGAGGACAGATGTTGATGGCAATAGTGAGAGTCACAGGTCACATGACACTGGGTTATAGTCCAACAGGTTTATTTGAAAGCACAAGCTTTCAGAGCACTGCTCTTCCGTCAGATGACATCAAATCACCTGACAAAGGAGCAGCACTCCGAAAGTTTGTGATTTCGAATAAACTTGTTGGACAATAACCTGGTGTCATGTGACTTCTGACTTTGTCCACCCCAGTCTAACACCGGCACCTCCAAATAATAGCGAGAGTGGTAGAGTACGAGTCTAAATGGGAGGTGAATGCAGTAACAGAGGTTAAGTGAGTGTGAGGCATCAGAGAGAAGGTGGTGGCCTCTACAGCTGAGGAGTAGGGCGGGTCAGTGATCATCTTCCTACATTGCTGGGCATTCCTCCAGACAACTGAGGCTGTCCTGGCCTAGGTGGCAACCTTGGACAGCGAGCTGGAAGTAAACAGATGGAGCTGGTACAGTCAACAGAATGGTGAAGAAAGTTTAATGGGTAACTTCTGTCCCTAATCAGGAACTAACAAAGTTTCTTTATATATTCTAATGTAATAATGTGGCTCATAGCCACAGTGGTACATTAGAGAATTCTCATGTATTATAACAAATTGAAAAATAAACTTGACTTAATATTGACTTAATTGTAATTGTACTCGTCACTGTAAGCATAGTAGAATGCCTCCTTTCACTTTGCAGTTTTTAACCTCAAAGAGTTCTGAAAAATTGAAGACCCTTTATTTGAACCCATATGAATTACCAATTTGTTTAAAATCCATTTGGCCTGCTGCCAGGGTTTTCAATGTATTTTATACCTGCTCCTGTGGCTACTCTCTCTCTTGCTCTCTCAGTATAGATATGCATTTTTCATTTATTTAGCTCAAAGATTTGAGGTAACATGACATGTACTTTACTCTAGTCACTTCATAACAGCCAAACATACGCATATTTGGCTATGGTACAGACATGACGAGTTACTATAAGAATTCAGATTCACCCAAACCAATTTTTCAGCAAACAGTCATCAGGTATGCAAGGCAAAGAAGCAAAACAACTTAATCAAATTTTGGCTTAATGTAATGCTACTTGAAGCCAGGTTCTAATTTATCCCTCTCTAGAGAGAATAGAGCAAGTGAAACAGGACCAAGAGAGAACATTTATGAATTTCTGTGTTTTCAGCAAATTTCTTCATGCAAAAGTAAACCCAAATGTGTCATGCACTATTTATACCAGACATTTCAATAACTTATTTGTTTATTCCTTCTGTCCTCCAATTTGCTTTCCAAATCCCTCGACGAATCTTATCAGGATAATAATTCTTTCAAAAAGAACATGTTTCTGCAGATATTCATGAGCCACTAGTCCTCTTCCCAAATGACCATTGGTTTCCAGTGAACATTGACGTTTATTGTTGTCAGCTGTCTCTGTACTCTGGAAGCAAAAGTTTATTTCTTTAAACTGGAAGAGTGAATCTTTCCAGAACAGGCGGTTGTAAAGTCCAGACTAATCTTTGATTTGATTTATTTATTGTCACGTGTACTTGTTACACATAATACCACTAGGTGATGGCCCAGTGGTATTATCACTGAACTGTTAATCCAGAGACCCAGATAATGTTCTAGGGACCCAAGTTCGAATCCTGTCATGGCAGATGGTGGAATTTGAATTCAATAAATATCTGGAATTGAGAATCTAATGATGACCGTGAGTCCATTGTCGATTGTCAGGAAACGCCCATCTGGTTCACTAATGTCCTTCAGGGAAGGAAACTGCCATCCTTACCTGGTCTGACCTAAGTATGACTACAGACCCACAGCAATGTGGTTAACTCTGAACTGCCCTCTGGGATGGACAATTAGGGATGGGCAATAAGTGCTGCCTAGCCAGCGATGCCCTCATCCCGTGAATGAATAAAGAAAAAGTATATTTGTTACAAGTACAGTGAAAAGTGTTGTATAATATTGCCCCTCTGTTGCCATCTTAAAACACAGAAAATAAACCAAGAGTTAGCAAGAACTGCAGATGATGGAGTTAGAGGTAACACAGTGTGGAGTTGGAGGAACACAGCAGGCCAGGTAGCATCAGAGGAGCAGGAAAGTTGACATTTCAGGTCGGGACCCTTCAGAAAATGAAGAAAGGTCCCGACCCGAAACATAAGCTTTCCTGCTCCTCTGATGCTGCCAGGCCTGCTGTGTTCCTCCAGCTCCACACTTTGTTATCTCTCAATAAACATAGAATACATAGAACTTAAAACATACATAAAACATAGACATAGAATTTAAAGATAGAAAATAAGGAAATAAAGTTAAGAGTTCAATTTTCCAGACCCTTCTTATGAAGCGCATAGCTGGGGGCTTGGATCCGGGCTCTTCCACCCCAATGCTGAGACCAACATCAACATGAAGCAGTCAGCCAAACTTGAGTCCCTTTGCCATGCTGCCGCCGGAGCACAGTCGCCATTCTTCAGCGCCATCTTGCCTTCACCAACGTCACCGCCACCAGGATTCCACGCCAGGCCGAGGTCAGCAATGCAGCTGCCAGAGATACTGCCGAGTCCCGATGAAGCCTGATGCTGGGCCCACAGCACCGAAGCAGCTGCTGCTGGGTCCTGTACTAGGCCCAAACTGCCTCCATCCCCTGTCCGCGCCATAGGTATATATTTTTATATATATATAATATATATAAAAATATATAGTTTTATTTATATATGGGGTTGTTTATATACATAATTGAAGGAAATGCAGCATTATAGTTAAATTTTGTGGGCAGATTCAGATTAACAAGAAATGCCAGACGGGTTTCAGTAGAAATATTGGGAACCATCAAATTTTTTTGTTGAAACATCATGAGTAGACTACAGGCAGCTGCCTTTATTCAAGGTAGAAAGAATGTTTTTATAATTCTCTGAGGATTTTATTTTTAAGACAAACACTAAAGAGCAGGTTAAAATCTGTGTTAAAATGGCACATGGTGATTATTAGTGCAAATGTTATATCACTCTGCCCCCAGGGCATACGAACATACATATCAGTTAGAAGCATAAGGAGGCCATTGGGCTCCTAGAGCCCATTCCATTGTTCAATCAGATTGTGGTTGCTTTGTTTGCAACCTCAACTCCACATTCCTACCTACTCCCGATAAGCTTTCAACCTCTTGTTTCCCAAGCACCTGTATATCTTTGCCATACCAATATTTAAAACAGTTGTTTCCACCATCTTTTGAGGAAGGGCTCCAAAGACTCACAACTACCTCAGAGAAAAGCCATTTTCTTATTTATATCTTAAATGGAAGAACCCTTATTTTTAAAGGGTGACCCTTATTTCTAGATGCTCTCACAAGAGGAAACATCCTTTCAAAGTTCATTCTGTCAAGGTTCCTCAGAACTGTACATGTTTCAATCAAGATGCCTCTTACTCTTCTAGACTCCAGTGGATAGTAAGTCTAGTCTGTCCAACCTTCCTTAATAAGACAACTCACCTTTTCTGGATATTAGTCTAAGAAAACTTCCCTGAACTGCTTCCATCCCACTTACATCCTTCATTGATAAGGAGACCTGTACTGTGCACAATATTTTAGATATCATCTCACCAGTACCTAGATAACTGCAGGATGTCCCCACAACCCTTCTGTTCAATTCTCCTCACAATAAACAATAACATTCTCTTTGCTGTATCTGCATAATAGCCTTTTGAAATTCATCAACTAGGACACCAGATCACACTGCTTCTCAGAGCTCTGCAATTTCTCACCATTTAGATAATATGCTTCCTTATTCTTCCTGTCAAAGTAGACAGTTACACATTTTCCTATATTATGCTCCCTTTGTCAGATCTTTGTCAAATCATTTAACCTATTTATATTCCTTTATAGCCATCCATGTCCTCTGCACAGCTTAATTTTCTACCTACCTTTGTGTTGTCTGCAAACTTAACAACCATTCCTTTGATGATGTTGGTGAGGCCTCTTCTGGAGTACTGTGTGCGATTCTGGTCTACCTGTTACAGGAAGGATTTTAGTAAACTGGGGAAGGTTCAGAAAAGATTTACCAGGATGTTGCAGGGAATAGAGGGTTTGAGTTTTAAAGAGAGGCTGGATAGGCTCGGACATTTTTCACTGGAGTGTAGGAAGTTGAGGAGCGACCTTCATGAGAAGCAGATAAAGTGAATAGCAAAGGTCTTTTCCCTCAGGTGGGGGAGTTCAAAACTAGGAGCATATTTTTAAGGTGAGAGGAAAAAAGATTTAAAAAGGGCGCAAAGGGCAACTTTTTACACAGAGAGTGGTTAATGTGTGTGCCAGAGGATGTAGTGGATGCAGGTAAGATTACAACATTTAGGAGACATTTGGGCAACACATGGAAAGGAAAGGTTTGGCAGGATATGAGCCAAATGCAGGAAGGTGAGACTTGTTTAGTTTGGGAACATGGTCAGCCTGGACGTGTGGAATGAAGAGTCTGTTTCCATGCTGTTCTGTGGCAAGATGGCGGCAGGCTAAGGGGCTCCAGCCAGAGATCCTCTGCTCAGCGGTTCCTCTTTCCCTTTTCTTTTCCTTTTCTTTCTTTCTCTCTCCCTCTCCCCTTTGCAGTGTTTCACGAACCCCCTCCCCACAATCCCTTACAACCCACCTTTTAACTTCAACTATTTAACCTGAAGGAAAGGAGTTGCTTACAGTGACCGGGCGGATGCTGAGTGCGCAGACCATGCCCTGCAGCAGCAGTGGAGTGAGCATGGAGCAGAGCGATGTCGGATGTGGCTCGGAGTGAGTCCCGGAGGGACTGTGTCCTTGGAGCGACGGAGGGCCCAAGGGGCCATGTCCCGGAGCAGCGGAGGAGCTGTGTCCCCGGAGCGATGGAGGGCCGGGTATCCAAAGCGACAACGAGGCCACGTACTGGGCATCATGGGGACCGGGTTCCAGGGCAGCGGATAGCAGAGAGAGCTCTTCAGCGGGAATCAGCTTCGATGGGGTCCGGAGCAGCGGTGGCATTATCGGAGGTGGGTGCTGAGTTGGTCAGCTGGCATGTGAGGCCTGGAGCGGAGCTGTTATTTTCCACATGGAGTAGGCCCCTGGCAGCGGCATGGCATGGACTGGTGTAGCCCAGACCAGGACACTCTCAGCGGCATAGCATGGGCTGGAAAGCCCGGAACGGGACTCTGGTGGTGGTAAAGCAGTGAAGTAGGAAAGTTGAACTCTGTTAAAGTTATCTTTCTTTATTTTATTCTGTAAATGGCGCTAACGTACAGGCGATGGTGCACACTTTTCACTGCATTTTATTTTGAATGTACATGACAATAAAGGATATTCAATTCAATTCAATAAAGAATTTTCAATTCTGTCTCTATGATCTAAGTCGTTTATGTAAGTTGTAAAAGTTGAAGTCCTAGCAGTGATCCCCGTGACACACCACAAGTTATATCTCATCAACCTGAAGATGACAATTAATGCTGCTCTGTGCTTCCTGTTAGCCAACCAGGCTCTAGCATGCCAATGTGTTACCCTCTACACCTTGAGCCATTATTTTGTGTGGTAGCCATTGGTGTGGCACTTATCAGATGCCTTCTAGCTATTTAATTCTTCAAAAAATTCCAATATATTCTTTCAACATGATTTCATAAAACCATGTTGACTGTGCTTGATTTCCTTAATATTTTTTCTCAGTGTCTTGCTACAATGTCTTTCATAAGGACTTCTATAATTTTCCTATGATAGATGCTAAGCTAACTAACCTATAGTTTTCTGCTTTCTGCCTCCCTTCCTTTCTGAAACAAAGAGTTGTGTTCATTACATTGAAATTTAATGGAACCTTCTCTGAATCTAAGGAATTTTGGAAAATTAGAACAGGTGCCTCAACTATCAGACTAGCAACTTCTTTTAAGACCCCAAGATGAAATCCATCAGGACTCCAGAATGTATTGGTCTGCAGCTCATGTAATTTGCTCTGTATTGCTTTCCTAGTAAATATAAATTTCTTGAGTTCCTCCCTTCCATTTGTTTTCCTGATTTACAGCTATTTTTGGGATGTTACTGTTATTCTCTATCACAAAGACCAATGCAAAAAAAAAGCTGTTCAATACATCTGCCACCTCTTTATTTTCCATTATTAATTCTCCAGTTTGATTTTCTATCATACAACACTAGCTTTGTTAACTCTTTTTAAAATGTCTACAGTGTTACTCACTATCTGCTCTTATATTTCTAGCTAGCTGTCTCTCATACTCTATTTTTTCTGTCCAAGCTTCAGAAATGCCACCTATCTTTGCTCATTTTTTCTTTATTTGATGCACTTTTTTAGTGAACAACAGATGATGGATTCTTCCTTTGGAACTTTTCTTTCCCATTGGAATGTATCTATTCTGTATTTTCTAAAATATCCTCTTAAGTGTCTGCTACTATATGACCGTTAACCTAAAAGAACTTCTAGGCTACTTCCACACATCTGATTTTTCCAATCTGCACATAAATTAAAAATCCCATGATTATCACCATATGTTTCTGCCAATCTCCCATTATTTCTTCCTTTATACTCTATCCAACTATGTGGCTTTTGTAAGGGGGCATGTACTGCACTCTCAGAAGTGACTTCCTATCTTAATCACTTGTCATCTTGAGCTACTATCCGTTTTTAATCCTGGTTTCCTAAATTTAGGTCATCCGTCTCTGTTATGCTAATGACATCGCTATTTACCAGAGCCACTCCTCTGCATTTTCCAAAGTCCTGTTCTTCCTAAATGTCCTGAACCGTTCAATATTCAGGTACCAATCTGTGTCTTCATACAGCATGTCTCTGTAATGGCTATTAGATCATACTAATTATATTTGTGATCTAATTTTGTCTAGTTTTGTTCTGAATGATACATACATTCAGAAATACAGAGTTCAAATCTCATCTCAACAATTAAATAAATAACATATGGAATGTAGTATCGCTAATGGTGACCTTAATGCTGATTGATTGGCATAAAAATGTAATCAGTTCACTTTTACTATCCTTACCCATCTGCACTATGTGGTTCCAGACCCATAGTAATTTGGTTGACTCTGAACTACCAATGACATGACCTGGCAAAACATGTATTGAGGAAGGTAGCTTACCACCACCTTCTCAAGGGTAGTTAGGATGCACAATAAATGCTGTCCTTACCAGTGATGAATCAATTGAAAAACACTTTTTTAATGGCTCTTTGATTTTTTTTTGAATCCTTAGACTTGCTTGTAGAAGTATTCTGGAGATTAATATCTAATTCCTGTAGATTCCAGAATAGTCCGTGAGATTTGGCAACTCCAAAAGAACGATGAATGACGGGAGTCTATATTGTGTCTATGGGCCTGATTCTGGGTTTCACTCTTATATTTTACCTTTCTCCATGGGTCATATGAAGGTCTGTTCCGGGTGTGCCGCATTGAAACCTGGCCCTTATCTGGATGTAGGCAATCTGTCAGGTTAGTGGTGGTAAAAACATCTCAACAATTCCCATAATCTTTTCAAATGTAGTTGCCGTCAAAACTGCTGAAAAGTACCTCATCACCTCCCTGTGCTTTGAGACTTTGTGAAACAGGTTTGTCTTTATGGGAAGATTAGGTTAAAACTCAGGCTGATGATTTTTTGTGACAGCTGTTGAAACGTGAATTTGAACAAACTTATAATCAAACACAAAATGTGAGACAGATGGCTCTGGGATTAAAGTAGCAGGCATAAATTTCATTGTACCAAAGTGTAGGCATTCCTGGAAAAGAAGTGTCTCTTTCAAGCTAGGATTATAGCTAGAATACAATAGAGACTAGCCCTCTACCGGAACTGGCCTTGAAACAGCTAATATTTATACTTGAAGCAAAAAAGGTACATTTTCTCGATCTTTAGTTATCATCCATCACATTAATGAGTACAAAATGCACTTTCATTTTCAATGACACAAACCAATTATCTGCGTTAGAAGCAGGAGCTGAACAGACACATTATAGGAGTGTCCTCAAGCAAAGTTTAGCAATTTACCATTTGCGATATTTGGAAAAATAACATTAATCATGGAGGATGCTTTTTAAATGAGGAGGAGAGTCAGAGAAGATCAAGGATAGAAGCTTGCAGCTGGGGACTCAGAAGCTGAAGGCACCACCTCATCATAGAATTTTGTGCAAGTGGTAGTTATAGTTTGCATTGTATGTTCGGAACATACAAACAAGGAACACAAGTAGGCCACTCAGCCCTTCGAGTCCGCTTCACAATTCAATAAGTTTGAATTTATCTGATTTTAAATTCAAATCTACATTCCTTTCATCCTCTTGGTAATCAAGAATCTATCTAACTCTGCCTAAAAAATATTTAAAGATTCTAAATCTACTGCCTTTTGAGGAAGGGAATTCCAAAGATTCAGAACTCTCTGAGAGAATTTTCATTTCCTCATCTCTGATTTAAATGGATTAACACTTTTTAAAAACTCTGACCCCGGCTCTAAATTCTCCTAAAAGAGGAAACATCCTTTCCATGTCAACCAGAATGCATTGTCAATAAAGACACTTTTCATGTTTCCCGAACAGTTAATGAGACAATTAATTGGTAACAACTTTTGAACATTTATTAACCCAGTAATTCATTGACTGATTTTGGGGAGACACAATAAAAATATCAAAAGTTAACTTCCAAGCAAGACTCTGCAAGTGTTAGTAAGCTCAGGAATAGTGGTGATAGAGCAGTCAGAAATATGTCAACTTAAAAAGCATGAAGTGCCAGAGGCCTGCATCAAGAGATTAACCATCAGATATAGAGGCTAGAATGGGAAAGAAGAAAACAAGAAATATCTTGGTGTTGCAAGAGTAGAAGGTCTTTGTGGTGACTTGATGTCTATAAATTCTGATTCTGATTGTTAATGTAAAGTGGAAGAGAACCTACAATAAATGCTGATCCAGCCAGTGATGCCCACATCCTATAAACTGTAGAAGTTTAAACATCACATGCAACATAGGTTTAGGCCATTTACTCCAACTGGCTCATGTCAGTGCTTATGCTCCATAAAGGTCTCAACACATCTTTCCTCATCTTTTTACTGTCTCTCCTATTCCTTTCTTTGTCATGCACTTAACTAGGCCGCACTGAAATGCATCTGTGTTATGTGCCTCCATCATTGCTTGAGTTCTGAGTAGAGCAGTTTCCCCAGATTTCCCTGTTGGGTTTATTGGTGAATTAGAACAGGCAGCTCCTCAAGGTGGACATAGCAGAAGTCACCAATGAGAGAGCTAGGAGCAGTGTTATTGACAGCCCTCATTGGACCCAGCGAGTTGATCTAATAACTGACTCGCCAGGATCCCATGGCGAAACTGTCACTTGTTTGAGCTTACTATTAAAAAATCACGGTGCGAAACTGACAGGCCCCTCAATGACTGCTTAATGAGTTAAAGGGGCTGTTTATTGGCCACAATTGTAATTCACAGCCCATCTCCACCCCAACTGACCATATTAAAATTTAAAACTGTCCTAGAGATGTCAGAAACCTCAGATGACCTGCAAAACAGTGATTTTTATTTATCCTGACAGTCTCTTGAAAACCTACCTCCTGTTATCATCCTGGTAATTTTTTCCACGTCTTCTTCAGTAGATTTTATCATACTGTTTCTGTAGTATCTTTGTGTTATATATTAAAAAATGGACTATCATCCGAGCATTTCTTCAAACTGCATATTAAGAGGCCTTCATGTTCATTCTTCAATGGAGCTAATTAGTCTTTGGAGTATAATAAATGTTAATTGGCTTTTTACCAGCTGTATTTGCATTTATGCCTGCAAGTTTACGAGAGTGGAATGAATGTTTCTCTTATGTCCAAATTGATGATTTATCAGACTTGAAGGACTGCACTTTGAATGGGCTTTGAAAGCACAACTTGAAGGAGCTATGAGTTTTGAAACACTTTGCTGAGTGTTTGTTGAATAGTTGGAGTTAGTTACTACTGAATTGGGTAACTGTTCATTAGGAGAAAAATACATAAGTGTGGGGAAAGAACAGAGGCAGGGGAATTAATTTCATATGTTTTTCAGAATGATGTCCCAGATCCAAAGAGCTGAGTGTCCTCCTGTGCTGTATAATTCTATAATGGTGCTATATTCATCAAAGATGTCACTGACATAAGTGAATGTCGTTGCATTGTACATATTCTAAAATAACTCCACAGAGGCTGGTATCCTGTACCTAGTCTCCCTGTATTTACACATGGAAAGCCCTTGACACTGATCCAGCTTCCTGAGAACCAACTCTCTAAGTGAACGAAACCTTTGAAACTCCTGTTCTTATCTGTCAGCCAGGGCTCCCTGATTGGACCAGATTAACAGCCTCAATCAGGGAACTCATATTCTATGAGCAAAAACAGAAGTTGCTGGAAAAGCTCAGCAGGTCTGGCAGCATCTGTGAAGAAAAAAATCAGAGTTAACATTTCGGGTCCAGTGACCCTTCCTCTTGTTCTATGAGGTCCACCTGGCTGGCCTTGTTGCAATCACTACACATTCCAACCTAAAACAATGACTTTTTGCCTCAAACTAATAACTTCTATTTTCTATAGTCTTGCTGCTACTCTCCACCACTCCCCATGGTTTGTCCACATCGTCTTTGGGATTTCTCACTTGGTCTTGTACAGGGCAGGGTCCCCATTAAAGGAAACCTCTCATCATTCTCTTACACAACTGCAGGCCAGCATGCCTCATCAGACTCAGTTTTGGGTGTGGTACCAGCATTCCCAGTTTTATCAAGACAAAGAGAGGGCTTGCACTTATGCAGTACCATTCACAACTTCAGGATGGCCCAATGTGCCTTACAACTAACAAAATACCTTGTTGAAGCCACTACTGTAATGCATATTGTGAGGAAAAACATCAACAAATCTATGTACAATAATATCCGACAAACAACATTGTGATAATATCCAGGTGAGGGTTTTGTTTTGGCCATTAGGTAAAAGCAAGTGCTACTGTTTGCTGCATTATCACATCTTGTATGTTTAATAGATCTGAATTTGACACAAAATTTTGTTTCTGATTGCTGATAATCATTATTTGCACTTGTATGAGCTGCTGAACCCGAATACTGCAGGTTTAGCCTTTTAGCTTTTTGGATATAATTTTCACAGAGCAGCATTTCTGGGCTCTGAGCAACCCCTTCAACTGAAGTCGTGAAGAGTACTGGCTGGTAACAGCAATGTGTTACAGGGACTGAGCCGGAGAGCCCACAGCTGTTGGATGGTGCTTGATGAGGTCCAGAGGAGGTGGAAATATCCTGTATTCACAGAGGAGAGGTCTCCATCTCAGTAGACCATAAGATATAAGAGCAGAGTTAAGTCTTTTGGTCATCGAATCTGCTCCAACATTCAATCATGACTGATACATTTCTCAACCCCATTCTCCTCCCTTGTCCCTATAACCTTTGATCCCCTTACTAATCGAGAACATAAATGTCTCTATCTTAGATATACTCAATGACTTAGCCTCTACGGCCCTCTGTGGCAATGTGTTCCACAGATACACCACCTTCTGGCTGAGGAAATTCCACCTCACCTCAGTTCTAAAGGATTGTCCCTTCACTCTGAGGCTGTGCCCTCAGGTCCAAGTCTCTCCTACTAACAGAAAATCTTTTCTGCTTCCACTATATCCAGACCTTTCAGTATTCTGTATGTTTCAGTTTGATCCCCCTCAACTTTCTAAACTTCATCGTATACAGAACCAGAGTTCTCAACTGCTCCTGATATTGCAAGCCCTTCATCCCCATGATCATTCTTGTAAACATCCTCTGGACTCCTCAAAGACCACCTCATCCTTCCTTAGATATGGGCAGCATGGTGGCTCTGTGGTTTGCACTGCTGCCTTACAGTGCCAGCGACCCAGGTTTGATCCTAGCTTTGGGTGACTGTCTATGTGGAATTTGCACATTCTCCCCAGGTCTGCGTGCATTTCAATGTGGCGTTACAGGGACAGGTGGGTCTGGGTGATGTGCTGTTTGGAGGGTAGGTGCAGACTTCATTGGCTGCATGGCCTCTATCTGTACTGTAGGGATTCTATGGAGCCCAAAACTGCTCACAAAATTCCAACTGCAATCTGATCACAGCTTATTCATCCTCAGCAGTACATCCCTCCTCTCTAGCCCTCTTGAAATGAATTGTAACATAGAACTTGCCTTCCTAACTGCCACCCTCCTCACCATCCTTTTTCTCACTGTCCAGAAGATACTGGTGCTGCCCTGCTCAGCCTCACATGCCTTCTTGTCCAGACAAGCAACCCCTCTCTCTCGGTGGTCAGTTTGTCCTCATGTCCCTGGGGTGGTGCCTGAGCATATGCACATTCCTCTCACTCCGAAAGCCCCTTATAGTCTTCTGTCTCAGAGGTCAGAGTACGGGTTGGAAATTGATACGTCTACAACTGCTGCGCTACCTGCTCAGCTGGATATATCTTCCAGGTAGTAAACATGAACATTTACTCCATTGCCTTTCAGAGCACAGAAGTAAACAATCTTTCACATTATTCAGGCCACCCAAGTGAATTGACTGAATTCGGTAATTATCCAATCGTCTAATTTAAACAATAGCTGCAAACACTTGCTAATCTCACAGATGGATTGCAAACGGAAATTTTACATAACAGTGAGAGTTGTTTCATCAAACTTTAGGAAAAGCAAACAGTGGGATATTAATCACAATGCACCTGGATATGTCAATTTTGAGGCATTTCCTTTGCTGTCAATTTTCTATCTAATGGACATGTTCTGTTCCTGTTTTCTGATGATGAAAACCTTTACTAATTCCTGTTAACTCTGAAAGTTTTTAAGGCCGGAATTTTTATTCCACATCAGGAGTGCAGAATCTTGTCAGTTTCTGCCTCCTCAAACCCAACCGAGGAGAAAGTGCTCTGAAGTTGGGGTTTTCATTTGAGAGGTTTGGGTGAAAATTGAA
>NC_063358.1:18031251-18056107 GCF_021869965.1 Rhincodon typus | reverse complement strand
CTATGATGCTGCTTGGCCTGCTGTGTTCATCCAGCCCTGCACCTTGTTGTCTCGGATTCTCCAGCATCTGCAGTTCCTACTATCTCTGATCCGAGATACTAAGACTTCTTTTTTCTCTCAAAAATATTATTGGTAGGCAACTCTGGACTTACAGAAATCATTTGCTGGAAGAGATAATTAAGCTAAGTAAACAGATGGAGCTTTTTGGGCTGTAGAACTGTTTGGACTTGCTCCACAAAAGTCACATGTCTAGGATTATGGCTGTCAGGGCGGTTAGGGCTTCTTGTATGTTAATTGGCAATGACAGTTGGTGTGTAGCCTGCTAAGATTGAAGCAATATTCCCCTCCTTTTTACGATAAGTCTTTTGAGATTCCAGTGCGAAAGCCGGAAAATTGATGCAGCAATCCCTCTGAAAAGCTAGTGGAAGATTTCCTCTCAGCACATCCTGAAAGAACTGCTTTGAAAAAGCCATATTGACAACTGCATGTCTCTGGTGACACATGTTTATCTCTACCAGGATGCCAAATTCAAAATCATTCAGAACATTTAATATCTTATCATTTTTTCTTCAAGAAACAACCTTTTTTGTTAAAACGTTGATCTCTGCAGAAAAGGTTTCATTATATTTTTTAATTAGTATGTATGTGTGCACACGTGTGTTAGGTTAATTTGAATGGTTAATATTTATATTTGCATATTTCAAACGGAATGTCAATCTGCTTTGTATCTTTAAGTCTTGTTTTTATAATGAATCAAACTTTTCTTTGTTTAGTAAAGAAATCTGGTTGACAGTTGTGGTATATTTTGAAACTAATATGGATAAAGTTTATACTTGACCATATTGGTAAATTAAATATTAAATGTATGATGTGACCTGTAGAATAATGGAACTAGAGAAAGACGGTGCACTCCTCCAATCTTGGTCATTACAACTGAGATGGCACATGGGACATTGATTTAATGTCTAATAGAACTGTTGCTTTAGGGTAACAATAGGTAAATATCAGGTCCCCTCCCTAAAAATTGGATTCTCTATTGCCTTTTCAACAATGACCTTACCTCTGTGAAACGACTACTGAAGCACACAGTGGCACGTTGCTTTGTACACCCATAAGCGTCTCGCAAAATGGAGAATGTTATTCATCGTTAAGTTGACCTCTCTAATGTCAGATATTTTTTTTTGCAAGTTGCTAGTGTTACTTGGGAGGCTTTAAAGGAATTGGGGTGGGGCAGTCATGGGTGTGAGACCCAAAGAGACAGTGAGAATTAAGGTAAGTCTGAAGCTGATACAATTGTCAAGAGGAGCGAGGCAAGTACTCAGGGAAGACAAGTACAAGGTAGAGAACGAGGTAGGACTGATAAATTAGACTGCACTCATTTCAATGCAAGAGTTCTAACAGGGAAGGCAGATGAACTCAGGGCATGGTTGGAAATATGGGACTGGGATATCATAGTTATTACAGATGCATGGCTCAGAGATGGACAGGACTGGCAGATTCATATTCCAGGGTATAGATGCTAAAGAAAGGATAGAAAGGGGGCTAAGAGATGAGGGGGAGTGGTATTTTTGGTTAAGGATAACATTACAGTTATACTTAGGGAAGATATTCTTGGAAGTATGTCCAGTGAAGTTATTTGGGTGGAACTGAGAAGTAAGAAAGGGATGATCACCTAATTGGAATTATACTATAGGCTCCCCAGTAGTCAGTGGGAAATTGAAGAGCAAATTTGTCAGAAGGGAATGTATGTGTGGATACAGAAGAGGTAGATGAGGTCTTAAATGAATACTTTGTATTGGTATTCACCAAAGAGAAGGAATTGGTGCAGGATGATCTCAGGGAAGGGAATGTCGAATATCTAAGCCAAGTTGCTATTAAAAAGGAAGAGGTAGTGTGCATCTGGGTAAGTATTAAGACAGATAAATTCCCTGGTCCTGTTGGGATCTATCCCAGAATATTGAGGGAAGTAAGAGAACAAATTTCTAGAGCATTGACAGACATCTTTGTATCCTCTTTGGCCATAGGTGCGGTCCCAGAGGACTGGACAATAGCTAATGTTGTCCCATTGTTTAAGAAGGGTAACAGGGATAATCCAGGAAATTACAGGCCTGTCAGCCTCACATCAGTGGTAGGGAAATTATTGGAACCGATTCTCAGGGACAAGTTTTAGATGCATTTAGAAGCAAATGGATGGACTAGCAATAAACAGCATGGTTTTGTGTGGCGGAGGTTGTGTCTCACTAACGTGACTGAGTTTTTTGAGGAAGTGATGAAGATGATTGATGGGGGAAAAGCAATTGATGTTGTCTACATGGATTTCAGTAAAACCTTTGACAAGGTCGCTCATGGTAGATTGGTACAAAAGGTGAAGTCGCATGGCATCAGGGGTGAGTTGGCAAGATGGATACAGAAACAAAATCAAAGTTGCTGGAAAAGCTCAGTAGGTCTGGCAGCATCTGTGAAGGAGAAAACAGAGTTAATGTTTCGGGTCCGGTGACCCTTCCTCAGAACTTGGATACAGAACTTGTTTAGTCATAGGAGACAGAGGGTAGCGGTGGAAGGATGCTTTTTGGAACGGAGGGTTGTGACTATCGGTCTTCCACAGGGATCAGTGCTGGGACCTCTGCTGTTCGTGAACTACATAAATGATTTGAAGTAAAAAATGTGGCCAGTCTAATTAGTAAGTTTGCAAATGATACAAAGTTGAGTGGAGTTGTGGATACTGAGGAGGATTGTCAGAGGATAAAGTGGGATATAGATCAGTTGGAGGCATGGTCAGAAAAATGGCAAATGGAGTGTAATTTGAAAAAATGTGATGTGATGCCTCTTGGAAGGTCAAGTACAGGTGGAAATTATACAGTGATTGGCAGAACCCTTAGGAGTATTGATATACAGAGGGATCTGGGTGTGCAGGCCCACAGATCACTGAAGGTGGCAGTGCAGGTAGATAAGGTAGTAAAAAAGGCCCAGGACATGCTTACCTACTTTGGAAGGAGCATTGAGTGTAAGGATAGGCATTATGCTGCAGCCTTATAGAACTTTAGTTAGGCCACACTTGGAATATTGCGTACACTTCTGATCACGACACTACCAGAAGGATGTGGATGCTTTGGAGAGGGTCGAGAAAAGATTTACTAGGATGTTGTCTAGTATGGGGAATTTTAGCTGTGAAGAAAGTTTGGATAGACTGGGTTTGTTTTCACTGGAATGCAGAATGTTGAGGGGTGACCTGATAGAAGTTTATAAGATTGTGAATGGCATGGATTGAGTGGAAAGTATGAGGCTTTTTCCCACGGTGGAGGGGTCAATATCTAGGGGATACAGGTTCAAGATGCGAGGGGAGGGGGAGGGAAGTTTAAAAGAGATGTGTGAGGTAAGTTTTTCACATAAAGGGTGATGAGTGCCTGGAATGCACTGCCAGAGGAGGTGGTGGACGCAGACACAATAGCGGCATTCACAAATCACCTGGACAGATACATGAATAGAAAGGGAATAGAGGGATACAGGTCCTGTAAGTGAAGACAGCTTTAATACGGAAGGGCAAAATGTGGCGGCACAGGCTTGGATGGCCAAAGGGCCTGTTTCTGTGCTGTATTGAGATCTCCGATATCGATAAGAATAATACAGTTGTAATGGTAGGGGATTTTAACTTTCCAAATATAGACTGGGATTGCCAAAGTGTTAAGGGCTTAATCGAGAGGAATTTGTTAAGCGTGTGCAAGAAAACTTTCTTATTCAGTATGTGGATGTACCGACCAGAGAAGTAAAACTTGACCTACTCTTGGGAAATAAGGCAGGTAGGTGACTGAGATGTCAGCGGGGGAGCACTTTGGGGCCAGTGATCATATTTCTATTAGTTTTAAAATAGTGATGGAAAAGGATAGACTGGATCTAAAATTTAAAGTTCTAAATCAGAATGAGGCCAATTTTGACAGTATTAGGCAAAAACATTCAAAAATTGATTAGGAGAGGCTATTTGCTAAATGGGACAGATTTTGAACAGATCTAGCAACTAAAGACTGGGCATCCATGAGGCGCTGTGGGCCATCAATAGCAGCATAATTGTACTCCAACATAATCTGTAACCTCTTGGCCAGGCTTATCCCCCACTCAACGATTACCATCAAGCTAGGCAATCAACACTGATTCAATGGAGAGTGCAGGAAGGCATGCCAGGAGCAGCAGCAGGCATACCTGAAGATAAGGTATCAACCTGGTGAAGCCACCAAACAGGACTACTTGTATGCCAAACAGCTGAAGCAGCAAGGGATAGACAGAGCTAAGTGATCCCACAACCAACAGATCAGATCTAAGCTCTGCAGTCCTGCCACATCCAGTTGTGAACAGTGGTGGGCAATCAAAAAACTCACTGGAGGAGGAGGTGCCACAAATATCCCCATCCTCAATGATAAAGAGCCCAGCACATCAGTGCAAAAGGTAAGGCTGAAGCATTCGCAGCAATCTTCAGCCAGAAGTGCCGAGTGGATGATCCGTCTCGGCCTCCTCCAGTGGTCCCCAGCATTACAGATACCAGTCTTCAACCAATTCGATTCACTCCACGTGATATCAAGAAATGGTTGGAGACACTGGATACTGCAAAGGCTACAGGTCCTGACAACATTCCAGCAATAGTACCGAAGACTTGTGCTCCAGAACTTGCCACTCCCCCTAGCCAAGCTGTTCCAGTACAGTTACGACACTGGTATCTACCCAACAATGTGGAAAATTGCCCAAGTATGTCCTGTACACAAAAAGCAGGACAAATCCAACCCGGCCAATTACCGTCCCAGCAGTCTACTCTCAACCATCATAAAGTGATGGAAGGTGTCATTAACAATGCTATCAAGCAGCACCTGCTCAGCAATAACCTGCTCAGTGACGCCCAGTTTGGGTTCCACCAGGGCCAGCTCCTGATCTCATTACAGCCTTGCTTCAAACATGGACAAAAGAGCTGAATTCCAGAGGTGAGGTGTGAGTGACAGTCCTTGGTATCACGGCTGCATTCAACTGAATGTGGCATCAAGAAGCCCGAGCAAAACTGGAATCAATGGGTACTGGGGGCAAACTTTCCGGTGATTGGAGTCACATAGGAAGATGGTCGTTGTTGTTTGTATGTCAATCAACTCAGCTCCAAGACATCTCTGCAGGAGTTCCTCAGGGTAGTGCCCTTGGCCCAACCATCTTCAGCTGTTTCATCAATGACCTTCCCTCCATCATAAGATCAGAAGTGGTGATGCTCACCGATGATTGCACAATGTTCAGCACCAGTTGTGACTCCTCAGCCACTGAAGCAATCCATGTTCACATGCAACAAGATCTGGACAATATCCAGGCTTGAGCTGACAAATGGCAAGTGACATTCGCGCCACACAAATGCCAAGCTATGAACATCACCAACAAGAGACAATCTGACGACCGTTCCTTGACATTCAATGGTGTTACCATCACTGAATCCCCCACTATCAACATCCTGGGGGTTACCATTGACCAGAAGCTCAACTGGGCTCACCACATTAATACAGTGGCTACAAGAGCAGGCCAGGAGCTAGGAATACTGCGGCGAGAAACTCACCTCCTGACTCCTCAAAGCCTTCCACTGTCTACAAGGCACAAGTCAGGAGCGTGATGGAATACTCCCCACTTGCCCTGGATATGTGCAGCCCCAACAACACTCACAAAGCTTTATGCCATCCAGGACAAAGCTGCCCGCTTCATTGGCACTACATCCACAAACATCCACTCCGTCCATCACCGAAGCTCAGTAGCAGCAGTGTGTACTATCTACAAGATGCACTGCAGAAATTCACCAAAGATCCTCAGACAGCACCTTCCAAATCCATGACCACTTCCATCTAGAAGGACAAGGGCAGCAGATATATGGGAACATCACCACCTCCAAGTTCCCCTCCAAGCCGCTCACCATCCTGACTTGGAAATATATCGCAGTTCCTTCACTGTCGCTGGGTCAAAATCCTGGAATTTGCTCTTTCATGGCATTGTGGGTCAACCCACAGCAGGAGGACTGTGGCGGTTCAAAAAGGCAGCTCACCATCACCTTCTCAAGGGCAACTAGGGACGGGCAATAAATGCTGGCCAGCCAGCAATGGTCCACTCCCACAAAAAATAAACAGAAAAAAAATTTGCAGGTAAAGAGATGGTTGGAAAGTGGGAGGCCTTCAAAAATGAGAAAATGAAAGTCAAGAGACAGTATGTTCCTGTTAGTGTGAAGGTCAAGGCTGGTAGGTGTAGGGAATGCTGGAAGACTGGAGAAGTTGAGGCTCTGGTCAAGCAAAAGAAGGAGGCATATGGCAGATATAGACAGATGGAATTGAGTGAATCCCTAGAAGAGAATAAAGGCAGTGGGAGTATACTTAAGAGGGAAATAAGGAGGGCAGAACGAGAACATGAGATAGCTTTGGCAAATTGAGTTTAGGAGAATCCAGAAAGATTCTACAAATACATTAAGGACAAAAGTAATGAGGGAGGGAATAGGATACCTTAAAGATCAAAAAGGCTGTCTATGTGTGGAACTGCAGGAGATGGATGAGATACTAAATAAGTATTTCACATCAGTATTTACTGTGGAGAAGGATATAGAAGCTAGAGAACTTGGAGAAATATATGGTGAAATCTTGAAAAGTGTCTGCATAATATTCGAGGAGTTGCTGGATATCTTAAAATGCATAAAGGTGGATAAATCCCCAGGACCTGATCAGGTGTACTTCAGAATTTTGTGGGAAGCTGGAGATGTGATTGCCGAACCCTTTGGTGAGGTACTTGTATCATCCATAGCCATGGGTGAAGTGCCAGGAGACTGGAGGGCGGCTAATGTGGTGCCATTATTTAAGAAATATAGTAAGGAAAAGCCAGGGAACTACAAACAGATCAGCCTGACATCAATGGTGGGTAAGTTGTTGGAGGGAACCCTGACGGACAGGCTTTACACATATGTCATGTCCATAACAACCCTCCGAGAGCATCCCACCCAGACCCATCCCCCTGCCCTATCCCTGTATTTCCCATGGCTAACACACCTAATCTACACATCCCTGAACACTATGGGTAATTTAGCATGGCCAATTCATTTAACTTGCACAGCTTTGGACTTTTGGAAGGCCGAGGACTGATTAGGGATAGTCAACTTTACTTTGTGCTCACTAACTTGATTGAGTATTTTGAAGATGTGGCAAAGAAAAATGATGAAGGCAAAATGTTGGACATTGTCTATATGGACTTCAGCAAGGTGTTCGACAAGGTTCCACAAAGCAGATTCATTGGCAAGGTTAGATCACATGGAATCCAGGTAGAACTAGCAATTTGGATACAAATTTGGTTTGATTGTAGGAGACAGAATGTGGTGGTGGAGGGTTGCTTTTTGGACTGAAGGCCTGTTACTAGCAATATACTGCAAGGATTGGCGCTGTGTCTACTGCTTTTTGTTATTTATAAAAATTATTTGGATGTAAATATTGGAGGTATGGTTAGTAAGTTTGCAGATGACACTGAAATTGGCGGTGTAATGCACAGTTAAGAAGATTATCTCAGAGTACAACAGGACCTTGATCAGATGGGCCAATGGGCCGAGGAGTAGCAAGTGGAGTTTAATTTAGATAAATGTGCAGTGTTGCATTTTGGAAAAGCAAATCAGAGCAGGACTTAGACACTTAATGATTGGATTCTGGGGAATGTTGCGAAACAAAGTGACCTTGGGGTACAGGTTCATAGTTCCTTGAAAGTGGAGTTGCAGGTAGACAGGGTAGTGAAGAAGACAAAAACAAAAACAAAGAAGACAATTGGCACGCTTGCCTTTATTGGTCAATGCATGGAGTGTAGGAGTTGGGAGGTCATGTTATGGCTGTACAGGACATTGCTTAGGCCATTTTTGGAATATTGTATTCAGTTATGGTCTCTCTGCTTTAGGAAAGATGTTGTTAAACTTGAAAGTGTTCAGAAAAGATTTACAAGGATGTTGCCAGGGTTGGAGTCTTTGAGCGATACGGAGAGGCTGAATAGGCTGGGGCTATTTTCCCTGAGCATTGGAGGCTGAGGGATGACCTTATAGAGATTTATGAAATCTTGAGGCCATAGATAGGGTGATTAGCCAAGGTCTTTTTCCCAGCATAGGGGAGTCCAAAACTAGAAAGCATGGGTTTAAGGTGAGAGGGGAAAGATTTAAAAGGGACCTAAGGGGCAATATTTTCACACAGGGGGTGATGTGTGTATGGAATGAGCTGTCAGAGACATGGTGGAGGCTGATACAATTACAACATTCAAAATGCAACTGGATGGATACATGGAAAGGAAGTATTCAGAGGGATATGGGGAAAATGCTGGCAAATGTGACTAGATTTATTCAGGATATTTGGTCTGCATGGACGATTTGGTCTGAAGGGTCTGTTTCTGTGCTGTACAACTCTATGACCCTATGACTAAGTATACAGAAAAGCATCTGTATATTGAGCTATTACTATCTGTGAGTAGATCTGTTAGGAATATAGGGTAAAAGGAAGAGCTCTTCCTATCACTGTAATTAGACGTATTTCAAGTCATTGTACAAGTGGTACATGCTGTTTATCTGATTCATATCAGCTTTATGTCACTATGTTCCACATACGTTTGTTTTTAAAGATGTTGAGGTATGACATTCTTTTCTGCTTTGTGAGTTATAAGGCATGTGGATTGCTTACATATGTTCATTGAAAGTACAATACCACAGACTACTTGTCACTGCAGAGAAGGTGATCTATGTAATGGATTCATTCCTGCTAATTAAAAAAATGGAACAGTTTCTGATTCTTTCCTGTGTAATTAATTTTCTTTTACTCAAAATATAATAACATGTTGTTAATGCCTGCCTTCTTACATTAATTTAATTTGATATAAACTGCCAAAACTCCTCATCCATATAGATATCAACACCAGTGATTGATTAAAATAAAAACAACTCTGCATTTATAAAGTGTTTTCCACGACCTCAGGACATTGCAAAGTACTTTGTAGCAATGAAGTATTCTTGAAGTGTGCTTGCCATGACAGGAAATGTGGCAGGCAATCCACGTACAGCAAGATTTCACACAGGAAAATATGATAATGCAAGAGGGATAAATATTGGCCAAGTGTTATGACAACAGATCATTACCCTGAATTATTTATGGATGTATTGTATTTTTTAAGTACAATTTAAAAAAAACAAAGTAAAGGATATACAAGCCAAAGTTGGCTGGGAGTGTAAATTCTAAAAATGTAATTCAGTGACTACCTGGAAAATTCTTGTGTGGATTATGTTCAGTCCCAAAAAGGACCATGGAATGTTGCACCTGTAGAATGTCAAGCAACTTCAGACAGAGTGACTTCAACGGAAGAGATACGATGCAAGAACGGAACTGTGACCCTTGTGTGTGTCAGGTCCCAAGGTCCGTGAATATAGTGTTCATTTTGTCACTGCCTATGGAGTGTGCTCTGAGATGTTGTTCCTGGGTGTTCAAAACAAAGGTCCAGATGAACAAGTAATGAGCCGGCGTCACTGGGTAACCACTTTGATTTTTGCATCAGGAATTCTCAGCATCTAGTTTCTATTTGGCAGGTGGCAGAGTGGGAAATACATATTATCAAGGTGATATTAAATAATAATGAGCATGATAAAGCTAAATCATGCAAATATCCTTTGTTGCTCATAAGCAAGAATCTTGTCTCTACATTCAACAATTAGTTGGAACGTGGGACTTTTTGCTCTCGATATCGAGAAGCTCCTCATTGGACTTCTCACCCAATTTTCCCAAGTTTTTCACTATTACTGATGTCATTTAGGGATGGGAGGATTCCACCCATAATCTTCAAGTGGGAATGCAGTACAGGAGCAAAATCAGGCTGTGAATTTTCACAGAAAAGAAACATAAAAGAAATATAGTAGGAACATAAAACTCTCTCACCCAAAAAAAAATTTGGACATTAGGATCAATTGCCGAATTTAAGACTGTGATCAATAAAGCTTTGTTAGGTAAAGGCATCAAGGAATATGGACAAAGAAAGGTCAATGGAGTTAAGGTGCAGATCAATCAAGATCTAATCAAATGACAGTGTAAACACTGGATTCAATAGCTTACTCCTGGACCAATGTTGCTATACTTTCTATCAATCTGTAAAATCTCATTTGCACAACTTCATTCCTTAATCTCCCTTTGCTGAGATAAAAATGAAAACTACCAGCAAACTGAAAGGAAGGATGAATGCTGAAGAGTACACATCCTCTGTAAGGGAAAGCTTTGTATTCATTTTAGCTAGACAGCTCTCCTCAGAATACTGTGATTTCATAAGATGCTGTTCATAACACCAAAGCACCACATCATTCAATTGTACATGATTTTACAATACAGTCTGCCCTGTGTCATGTCACTTAACCTTTACAATAAAAAGACAGTGACTTGTTCAAGCTTGTTGAGTCTTTTTTGGCCTGAAATTTGCAACTTTTAAATGTGGCAAGAATAAGGTGTTATATCACAGCAGCTCCAATCACTATTGAGCTACTGCATATTGCAATAGACAACACATGGGATGCCAACTCTCATGCCAAGACCTATCCACAAACTGTACTGTCGCAACATTGTACTGAAACTGAAACCGATAGATTTGTTGATGAGTAAGATCTTGCACAGAAGAAAAAAGTCATTGAAATTCCCTCCCTAATGGCATGTGGGTTAACCCACAGTACACAAACAGCTGCAGTTCAATAAGGCAGGTGACCATCACTTTCTCAAGGGCAACTAGGGATGGGTAATAAATGCTGGCCAGTCAGTGACACCCATGTCCTATGAATGAATGAAAATAAAATTTATATGGCACCTTTCACAAGGTTAAGATGCATTTTAGAACCACTTTATGAAGTCTAATCATTCTGATAAGATAAAAAAAAGCAGCTATTTGCATAAAATACATTCCCACGAACAACAATGAAATAATGATTATGATAATCTGTTGGTTTTGGTTTTGAATTAAAATTTTCTGAGGTTCTCCTACTTACCTTTTTAGTAGTGCCATGGTACCTTTACATCCATTTGAAATTACAATGATTAATTTTTATTGTAGTCATCAAGCAAAGGAAAAACCTTAAAGGTATCTCGCCTCTTTCCTTCTCTTGCTGGTGGGTCGCAGTTAGTGCATAAGGAACTTCGGGGAAGAAAATAACTCTATTCATAGGAACATTTTGGTTAAATATTTTTTCTATTGAGAAATCCAAGTCATGAGTCAAGCACTGAAAATGGTGAAATAGGTGGAGTACTTTTTTTTGATCATCTTATTGGTAGGAATAATGGGAGAGGGATAACAATACAATTTGAAAGATATTAAAGAGGATATAATGGGTGAAATGTCCAGATGGCTCCATTATTCAGCTCACAGATTTCTCCCAGAATAACACATTGAATGGGGAACATAAAAGCAGGAAGAGGCCATTCTGCATCTTGTGCTGTTTGTGCTATTCACTTAGATCACTGACAATCTGAATCTTAAGTCTATCTACCTACTTTGGTTCCATTACACTTAACGACCTTGTTTAAGCACAATGATGACAATAGAATCGTACCTTGAAGAGACCTTGCCCAAAACTAGTTCTCGGGATAGGTGATCTAGTCAACAAACTATGGCATGCAATCATATTGGCAAGAGTGGCATTTATGACACATATTTACAGTAATTGTCAGCTGTATCAAATACAGTGTCAGAGCAAAATGTGGCTTTAACTCAGGGATGAAATTCCATATATTTTACTCTACCCCTGATGTTGGTAATGAAGGGGTGTGTAATCAAAAATTAAAGAATAAAGCATTGTATTAATTCAAAAAGGCTCCCATTGTGTTCTGTGCTCATTAGGAAGAGAAGGATGTGCTGTTCCAAACTTGTGATATTTTCATATCATTCTCATCTAAAGTTCAGGCAGCATTGTTCAAACAAGAGAACAAGTACACTGACTGAAAATTGAATGCGTTTTATTGTCGTGACTTTTTAAATAATTGATTTATTGATGCAAAATGGTTTAAGAATTTGACCCTTTCAAAATGCAGTTAATTAATGTACTGACCAGATGATATGGATTTCAGTGAGCCCCTGTGTTTATCATGTTTACCTCCACGAATCATTCAGAAATACAATGTGATATTGTCAGATCTGATTTGATGACTCAGGTTTGAAAGCATTAAATAATTTAAACTGGTCCTGGAGGCCTTCCAAAGGTGGACATTGAGTGGTAACAGGTTCTCAATGACAAGGAAAAGAGGAAGTACATCTACATTGGTAAAAGTCACGAAATAAGCAAACTTCCACGGTTCAGCCAACAAGAAACATTTTTCTTTTTGTGTTTTCTGTGGCATTTAATTTGGCCAAGTAATTTACATTCCTATTCTAGCAGCTGTGAGACCTGCCTATTGAAAGTGGGGCGAAATTCAAGGAGCACTCTTGCACTCACTGGCTCCACAGCATTGTTTTAAGATGCTGAATAAAGTAAGAACAGCATTGTCTGTGGCTGTCAAGATTAAGATACAGATTGTCAATGATCGAATTGAATGGCAAAAACAGCACAAGGTGCAGAACGGCCTCTTCCTGCTTTTGTGTTCCCTATTCAATGCGTAATTCTGGGAGAAGTTTGAATTTCAGATGTTGAATGTAGTTGATGAATCCTTTTAAATAGCACCAGAGTGGGTTCACACTTGTGGCTGAGTACATTTTCATCTGTGATAACAAGGTGTAGAGCTGGATGAACACAGCAGGCCAAACAGCATCATAGGAGCAGGAAGGCTGATGTTTCGGGCCTAGACCCTTCATCAGAAGTGGGGGAGGGGAAGGGGATTCTGAAATAAATAGGGAGAGAGGGGGAGGCAGATAGAAGAGGGATAGAGGAGAAGATAGGTGGAGAGGAAACAGACAGGTCGAAGAGGCGGGGATGGAGCCAGTAAAGGTGAGTGTAGGTGGGGAGTTAGGGAGGGGATAGGTTAGTCCAGGGAGGACGGACAGGTCAAGGGGGCAGGATGAGGTTAGTAGGTAGGAGATGGGGGTGGGGCTTGAGGTGGGAGGAGGGAATAGGTGGGAGGAAGAACAGGTTAGGGAGGCGGGGACGAGCTGGGCTGGTTTTGGGATGCGGTAGGGGGAGGGGAGACTTTGAAGCTTGTGAAATCCTTGTTATCTCAGATTCTCCAGCATCTGCAGTTCCTACTATCTCTGATACATTTTCACCTGTGTTTGTTTAAGGGAAGGCATTAACTGTGTTAATTGTATGTCAGAAATAGTGGGGACTGTCGATGCTGGAGAATCTGAGATAACAAGATGTCGAGCTGGATGAACACAGCAGGCTGTGTTGATGCTGCCTGGCCTGCTCTCTTAATTGTATATCAATTGTGAGCAGGTGTGTTGTATTAATTGTAACTACAGCCTCTGGCCATACTGATCTGTAATGCCTAATCTGGTCTAATCTGTATATTAATTCCAAGAAGGCATGTGACTTCAGTAAAGTATCTGGCAGAAGAACCCTAGTCTGGATGAATGGAACAATTATATTGCTGAGTTTATAATGTCACAAAGCCATTAGTTATAATTCTTAAATTCAGTTTAGTTTCTCTGAACAGAAGAATCACATTTTTAGTTCAGGGGAACCACTCATCCCAGCCAGACTGTTGTTGTTTATGCAGCCTCCAAGTCAGGAGAGTTTGGAGGGAAATCCTCAAGTCATTATAATTCACGAAGTTTAGACCAAAATTGAGAAAGGATCATACCAGTGGATTTGGAAAGGAATTACAAAGTTGTCTCTGAAGCCAGGAGGAGTCAGTAAAGGGAAATACCTCCCTTACTTCTAAAAATGGCAAGAAGTTCACTCTTTACAACTTCTGCCATGTCCCACACCAATCAGCATCTCTTGAAATACAAGTTAAGGAAAAACTTCAAGAGTTGAGATGGGAGTGAAATTGCTTTGGAATTGAATATCCGTGGAAGGATGCTATTGGGAAATTGGTTGCAACTTTGTTTTGCTGTTTGTGTTAAGGTCTTTCCGTCGGAGGGATATATCTTCATTTTCCCTTTTCTGTACTAAACTTATGTCTATTGTTAAAGAAAATCTCCAGCTTTGCATGAATATGTTTGAGTGACTAATCATCATGGTAACAACTGCAAAAATTAAACATATGATCTATAAAGTCAAGTTTCATTCTGGGATTCGACTTGTCCAGTATTACCATCAGTTTAGCTCATAACCCAATATGTGCTGAAATAATCGTCCAATCAGTACCCTCCACCAGTACATACTTTACTTTACACAATTAACAGCTATTGCCCTTCAAGAGATGCCAATTTGTGTAGGACATAGCAGAAGTTGTCAAAAGTGAAGCTCCAGTCATTTTTGGAACTAAGGGCATTGCATTTTGCCATTGTAACTTTGTGTTAGTGACCACTCAGGATTCTCAAGCAGGATTGGCCCATGCCTTGCAGTATCCAACGTTAAACAGGTTCTTTTAGGTATTTTTGGGGATACATTTCATGCCCTTTCAATGGCTGCATCAAAGCTTTATTCCAACGTTGTTTATCTTTGCACTGCAAAGGTGATCCAATCTTTTGTGTTCACATCTAGCTTTTTTTAAAATATTTTCAGCAGCGACCAAAAAATTGAAAAGGTTTTATTTTGGCCATCACCTTCTTTAAGTCCGAGGCTACCTCATTTCTCCTGACTGAGGCTTATAATTACAAACTTTGTTTGACTCTTGCTTTGATCCGACTCATGATAGAAAGTCAAACAGTAAAGTGTCAAAGTAAAAACACTTTTATTCACCCAAGAGGATTAATTTTTACATTTAATTTGATTATAAAGCTACAAATCATCACAGCAGCCCTTCATACCGCAGAATTGGAACATTAAGTGTAATAGTTTGAAGATGTCTTACTTCCAAAAACAATTGGCCATAATTTACTGTAGCATAGTTCTGAATTGCTTGTTTTATGTCTTTACATGCAATTTTATCTCCTTTGGGAGATAGTGGGGAAGTGTTGAAGGGTTGGCAGACTGGATAATGTCACGAACATTCCTTTCAAAGCAAACAACTTCTGGATTGAGTTTTTGGACCAAGGGCATCAGGTTCGTTGGGAGGGGTATGCGTAGATTTGTGTTAGCAATGTACGGTTCAAAAATTCTTTGTGTGGACATTGCTGAAGGTCCTCCATCTGATGTTGGTGCGTGGGTGTAATTTGGCATCAGGGATTTGTATGAACAAATGCAGAAGTGCCACCACCAAATGACTGCACCACAAGACCTTCCCCATGTAGCTATCTAGTTTTCTGTTATCATCTCTTTGCCTCAACTATTCCCTGTGGTGGTAGTGAGCTAGATATTCTAACTATTATCAAGGCAAAGGCCTTTCTCCCTAATTCCCAATTGTTTTTATTAGTGATTACACTTATATTTATCATCCTTAGTTTAGAATCTCCCATGAGTTGGACTAACACAATTCACAATGTCTATCAAATTCCTTTATTATTTTGGAGACCTCCATCAGGTTAGCCCAGGCTGCATTCTCCTGAGTGAAAGTTACAATCTTACAGTTCTGCTGTCATTACTCAGTCTTTTTTACATTCTCTGCAATGCCATTACAGCTATTTGTAATATGGAAATTACAATAGCTGAAAACTTAATGTACAACTGGAATTATTGGGAATTTTGGTAACAGGCACTAAACTGCATGCATTTCATTGTGTGTACAATTTGGTAAATGTGCCTTTCTTATTTAGCTGGCTTAGCTATTAAAGAGCTACAATTTTCTTGCGTCTTCATCTTTGATGCAACAAACATTGCTAACTTCCATGGGAAAGAGGTTGGACTAGTATGAGATAAATGGCAGATGAAAATATAGCATATACATGAAAAATTGAAGGTGAGGCAGTCTTCACGCAATGGTAAGTTGTTTAAATTCAACTTATCTCTGACTTCCATGATCTTAAGTTCATCTTACTTAAATCAATGTCAGTATTAGGAGAACTTACCCATATAAGACCCTGTACTCAATCTGTAACTTCCATCTGAATGCCACAAATCACAAGATTTAGAGCCCCGGTGTAAATAAATTTCATTTTTACTGAGCATTAAATGGGCTTTTGAACTCAATAGCCTTTCATCAATAGCATTGAAGCATTATAATTGCCAACTGTAACTGTTCTAAGGCCCAGTGATTAATCTTGTTGGGTAACCTGCTCTGTACATTTGCTTTTCCATAGGAAATGAGCAGGATTTCCACTTTTGGTGTGCAAATAAAGATAATGGCACTAAGTTAGGAACACAGGGACTGGGGTTAATTGCTATAGTGCCACCATGGACTAGCGTCTGTACGCTGGACTGTGATGTATCACTGGGCACTGGCTGGGTGGCCTGTGTGATGTTCTGTCAGGCATGTAAGGGTACCCATGGAATGCACCTAACTGATGCCATGGAGCCAAATTTGGATCAGGCAGGTACATAAAATAATTTTGTCAATCACTTGGCTAACAAGAGTGAAGCTGTAAAATGGGCTCTGCACACTTAAAAGGGCCAGGAACACAATTTGCAGGTAATTTGTAAAGATTCAATTGTACTGTAAACTGTGTAGAAGTAGTCTGGTGTGCTTTTGGAGATATTTTGCTGAACTCTTCAGTCTCCATATTCCGTACGTGATCCATTTTAACATCACATGAATTTTCAGTTTACAGATTAGACACATGAAATCTGTTTCCAGAGACCCAAGAACCTCCCTTTTGGTGGGAGATGGTATTTTATTGATTTCCTGCACCTATTACAATTCTCAAGGATTTCCAATTCCTTTTAAGCCACTGTTGAATATTGAAAGATAGAATAACATTCTCACAGGTTTAGCAGAGGAATGAGCGATTAGTTCACACAAAGGTTACAATATGTAAAGGCGTAGTACCATAGGTCTACAGCAATGTCGGGAGATGGAACAATGACTACAGGGAGGTCGAGATCTATGTGATGCCCACTTCCAGGTTGGAGACAGATTCCTTCATACTCTTTAACAACAACAAGTGGTTGGTTGGTAGGCCACAGAATTCGGAGCCTCTGACTGCCTCTTGTAGCCACAGTATTTATATGTCTGATACAGTTAAGTTTCTGGTCAATGGTCATTGTCAGGATTTTGATGGTGGTGGTATTCAGCAACGGTAATACTATTGAATATCAAGAGAAGATGGTTAAATTTGCTTTTAGAAACATTGAAACATAGTAACTAAGTGTAGAAATAGGCCGTTTGGCCCTTTGAGCTGCTTCCCCATTCTGTACAAATATGATAGATCCTCTGTCTCAATGTCCTATCCCCACTTTCTCTCCTTCCCCCTTGATGCCTCTAATATCTGAAAGTTTGACAACTTTTCCTTGAACAGACTCAGTGACCTGGCTTCCACAGCCCTCTGTCATGGTGACTACCACAGGTTGAGACCACCCTCTGAGTAAAGAAGCTATTCCTCATCTGAGTCCTAAATGTCTTCCATATTTCATATGCCCCTGGTTCTTGACTTCCCAATCAGCAAAAACATCCTCCTTGCATTTAGTCTGTCCAGCCCTGTTAGAATTTTGTAAGTTTCCATGATATCCCCTCTTATTCTTCAAAACACTAGTGAAAACAGGCCCAATCTAACCAACACCTCCTTATAAAACAATCCTGCCATCTTGGTTTCAGCCAAGGAAAACCTTTGCCAAATTGGACATTAAGATGAGATTCTTGCTAATGAGCAGTGAGAGGCCTCTCAGAATGGATTATCATCATTATTATTTAATCTTAGCTAGGTTTTATACACTCTCTCTTCTACCATCTTTTGGAAAGAAACTAGATGCTGGAAATTCCCCACATGAACGTTTTAGTGGTTACCTGCTGACTCCATCTCGCTGCTTGCTCGTGTGGACCTGCATCTTGGAGACCAAGCTGCAAAATCTCAGGGCAGGCCCCATAAGCACTGGCCACACACCATACATCCATGGACATGGACTGCATCATCATGGCACTTCTCTAATCCATTTACAATTCTGCTCTGCACTTCGATGCTGTACTTTGGAATGTACCAGAACCTGCAGCTGCAAGGACACCTTGCACTCAGGGACAGAAATCCATCTCATGGATTGGATCAGGGTGCACCTCAGGACTCCTCACTTGTTCTCTTAACACTCACTCACCTTAAGCCTACTTGGCCATTGACAACATCTTTGTGTTTCCTTGCATTACCTTTTTGCACTTTGCCTCCTCAGCTACAGCTACAGCCTCTCAATACATCTGTCTTACCTTACTTTTCAGTGCAGACACACAGTCAGCAGCTTGTCATTGCTGTCAGATGTGATCAGTCAAGACGGTGGACATGTTGCTGTATGGCAGTGTGGTACCTCAATCCTACACCTGCATCATGAGCCAGCCACATATGCAGCAAATGCACTACATGCGATTCAAGTAAGGAGCCATGGATTCCCAGACAAGTCAAGGCAGACACAATTCACTCAGGCAATCCAAACACAGCAAGTCAAAGGTACCTTCCAATGTCAGTGCAGGGGATTGATCACGGTCAGTCAACTACTCAGGGCAGTGATAGTCAGGGGTGATAGTCCTCATAGGGGTGAAGAGCTGAATGTCGGACAACCCACCACCCATATTAACTCTTTCCACCCAACTGTGAGCCTCTTTCTCCTGGGATAAGAAAACAGGAGGGATGGAACCAAATTAAACAGAGTGAGTGGTTACTGCTGGTGCAGTTGGGGGAAAGATACAGAGGCGATGCAGAGGCCATACAGAGTTAATAATGAGGGAACTGGGTGGATGAGAGCAAGTGAATGAAGAAGTTGTGTCCAACAGTGAAAGTGTTAGAACATGAGCCTTGGTGGGAGGAGGGTGCAGTCGCAGAGTTAGTGTGAGGTAGCAGAGAAAAGGTGGATCGTACCACTTGTCCTGACCAAGAAGAGATAATTGATTTCCATGCTACAGTGTTAGGTGCTGCTCCAGATAGTTGTGACTGCATTAGCTCAGAAGTAACCAAAGACCAGACTGGCAGGGTATGGTGTCATGGCCTCCTCTGCTGATCCTTGGGGAAGAGGACGCCCTCCTCTACATCACTCTATCCAGTAAGACCTTTAGGTCCTATCCACAAAGCAAGGCTCCAGTTTCCCCTTTTCTTATGTGTCTAAGTGAAATGTCATGGACTGTGCAGGGGAGGGCCAGAAAGCCAGTGCTTGACTGGGTGCACAACCAGGGTTCGCGACATATCCTGGCAGTGGTGAACTTGCACTTACAGCAACTTGGCGAATTGACATAACATCAGACAAGTGAGATACCACAGGAGAGTGGTACATTGTTATTGAGGTGAGTTTGGGACAAAGCATGAGAAAACCTGGCGTGCCCCACAGAGTGACATCCTCCAAGAAACACAGTGAAAATATTACAGTTCTGAGGAAGGGTCACTGGACCCGAAATGTTAACTCTGATTTCTCTTCACAGATGCTACCAGACCTGCTGAGCTTTTCCACCAACTTCTGTTTTTGTTTCTGATTTACAGCATCCGCAGGTCTTTCAGTTTTTAGAAAATATCACTCAGCTGATTTGTGGTAAGAATCAGCCCTTTCTGTATAACGTATGCCTACAGTCTTGTCACTACTGTTGAATGCTTACAAAGTTGAACAGGGGACTATCCTTATTTTCTTTCAATATGGAATAAATGAAAATTTCTAGTCCATTTTGTATTTTGTCGTTCTGGTAAGCCCTGAAAGATTTTAGTCCCTGCTTTTCTGAGAGTGTAAATTGAGGAGCACTTTCCGTCACAGCACGGGAGTCATAAATGTTAGCAATTGAATTTGTATCTTTGCAGTCATCAGATAAGCCCAGCACATCCGGAATATTTAATAACTCTGGTGCTTACCAATGACGAAAGTTCACTACTGCAGGTCAAATGGAAACTGCTGAGTATATTCAACAGGTCGGTCTGCATCAGTACTGTAACATAGCTGATTAACAGTTCAGCTGAGCCTATTACTAAAGCTTAAAATATCAAAACAAATGTAGGTGGATTGATAAACAATATTTAGATAAATCAAGGTAGGTAGTTTGACGGAGTTTGAAAGACAACAGCAAGGCAGCATCTAATCATCTCCCCTTGACATTTGCTGGTATTACTCTTACTATCATTGAATTCCTCTTCAACATCCAACTCTTAGTTCTAGCAGGACCTGGAACAGGGCCAATGGAGGAGACATGGGTGAAAGGTGAGGGGATTGGGTTGCACTGGAGCTAATCAGCAGGTCCTGATGAGGCAAGGAGGTGTTGGAAGTGAGGGCAGAGGTCTCCTCACCCAACAATCTGTAGAGTCAGTGGTGAGAGTGCTCCTCTAGTGAGCCAACACTGACACATTCATCTACTTTTGTTACATATCTTGATTTGGCAGCCTACAATATAATGGCTATGATGGAAAGGATTCATGAAGTTCCACATTTGCATTTCTCAGACTTAAATTAGGCACAATGTGCCCAAAAAGCCAAGGAGGATACTGGTGAAATATGCACCAGCAAGGAAATCTGCCAAAATATTGAAACTGCTAAAGAAGCATGAAAAGAAAAAAAGGCAGAAGTGTTCAGTTTAATGCATGCTGATGTCACAATAGCTCAAAAAAGTCTTCCTTCCTGGAAAGGGTCATAAAAATGCTCAGAGGGTGTATGTGGCTTGGCCGTCCATGTGTCCAGGTGTTGGAGGTGACTGCTCAGTCTGAACACAGGATGACCGAACAGGACAAATACACCATGACCATAGGCAGACCCACTCCATGTACCTGGAGGCTTCATCACATGGAGTCGGTCTCTCTTGTTACTGGTAATATGTAAGAAGTAGATATATGTCAAAAATAACTACAAAAAGTTACTACAAAAATAATTGAGTTCTAAGGCAGGGTCGCTGGACCCAAAATATTAACTCTGATTTTTTCTTCACAGATGCTGCCTGACCTGCTGAGCTTTTCCAGCAACTTTGTTTTTTTCCTGATTTACAGCATCTGCAGTTCTTTTGGTTTTTATATGTCAAAAATACTTGTTTGTAAATTGCTTTGTGACACCCCAAGGTCATAATAGAGCAACATAAATGCAAGTCTCTCTTCAATGATATCATATTCCTAGAGTTAACTATTATCAAAATTTAAGGTCAACAAATGGGAAACAGACTCATAGAAGGATACAGCACAAAAAGAAGCCATTTGGCCCATCATGACACTGCTGGCTCATTGGTGGAGCTATCCAATTAGTCCCAATAGCCTGCTCTCTCTGACCCTTTTTTTTGCTTTCACATATGTATTCCACTGAATATTGCCATTGAATTTATTTTCATCACTACTTTAGGCAATGATATTCCAGGTCACTACATAAAATCTTATTCTTTCATGCTAGCTCAGCTGCCAGTTTAATCAGTGTCTTCTAATGCCACCAGAAACAATTCTTCCTTATTTATGATTTTATATAGAATCCAAAGTCCAGACAGCTCAGGAAGACGTCTTTCAGTCCAGCTATTGTGTGCCGATGTTTATGCTCCACGTAGTTTTTGATAGCTTTGCTGTGAGCCTGAAACAGTGTAATATTCTCATGTTTGAGGGTCACAAGCGAAATATATTCTGATGATTGCAATTGAATTCCTTGTGGATAATAGCTGCACAGCAGAAATTTTTTTTTAAGGAAATGAATGCAGCATTCTCAATTTTAAATATTTCAGGGTTGAGCAGATTATACTTTGTGCTTTCTGCAAGATGAATATCAGCAGCGAAGCAAAAACACAGTTCCCTTGTTTTATACTCTTAGATCACAGGATGTAAATTAACAATTGTCCTCAAGAGGAGAATTGGTGAGACCTTTGTGTTAGGGGCAAGTAGGAGATTGTTGTGAGGAGTGCAGAGGTGAGATGTTGCTTTGAGTTCTGGTTATTCCTAAGCCACTGAACAGTTGACTATACAACACAGAAGGAGATCATTTGGCCCATCACTGTGAAATACCTTTGAAAGATCAATTCAATTAATCCCATTGCCCTACTCTTTCCCTTTAACCCTGCAAATCCTTACCTTCAAATATACTCATTCAAATTCCATCTTGAAAGGTAAGACAGAGTCTGTTCCACCATTGTTTCAGGCCATCTCGAGTAAAGACTCATTAATGCACTGTGCTGCAAGGAGAATAGAATACTTGCTGAGACCAAGGTTGTGGTTTACTGGGCACCTGTGATCCATGTGCCCTTCTGTGCTTCAGAGACTTAGACAACCTACTGCAGATGCCTCAATACACTGGAGATGTACCAGCACTGGTACCTTCATAAGATTATCCAAATCTGAGGGGAGGGAAGGTAGTCCCACAGCACAGCCCTCTCCCAAGCAAACAAATATGATTATTTAGAAAAGCACAGTTTGATTAGAAATATGGCTTTGTGAGGGGCAGGTCATGCCTCACAAGCCTTATTGAATTCTTTGAGGATGTGACAAAACACATTGATGAAGGTCGAGCAGTGGATGTGGTGTATATGGATTTTAGCGAGGCATTTGATAAGGTTCGCCACGGTAGACTCATTCAGAAAGTAAGGAGGCATGGGATTCAGGGAAATTTGGCTGTCTGGATACAGAATTGGCTGCCCAATAGAAGACCGAAGGTGGCAGTAGATGGAAAGTATTCAGCCTGGAGCTCGGTGACCAGTGGTATGCCGCAGGGATCTGTTCTGAGGCCTCTGCTCTTTGTGATCTTTATAAATGACTTGGATGAGGAAGTGGAAGGGTGGGTTAGTAATTTTGGCAATGACACGAAGGCTGGTGGAGATATGGACAGTGTGGAGGGCTGCTGTAGGTTGCAACGGGACATTGACAGGATGCAGATCTGGGCAAAGAAGTGACAGATGGAATTCAACCCAGAAAAGTGTGAAGTGATTCATTTTGGAAGGTCAAATTTGAATGCAGAATACAGGTTAATGGCAGGATTCTCGGCAGTGTGGAGGAACAGAGGGATCTCAGTGTCCCCGTCCATAGATCCCTCAAAGTTGCTATCCAAGTTGATAGGGTTGTTAAGAAGGCTTATGGTGTGTTGGCTTTCATTGGCAAGGGAATTGAATTTGAGAGCTGTGATGTTATGCTGCAGCTGTATAAAACCCTGGTTAGACCACACTTGGAATATTGTGTTCAATTCTGGTCGCCTCATTACAGGAAAGATGTGGAAGCTTTAGAGAGGGTGCAGAGGAGATTTACCAGGATGCTGCCGGGACTGGAGGGCAGGTCTTATGAGGAAAGGTTGAGGGAGCTAGGGCTTTTTTTATTGGACTGAAGAAGGACGAGAGGTGACCTGATACAAGATGATGAGAGGCATAGATAGAGTGGATAGCCAGAGTGGATAGAGTGGATTCCCAGGGCGGAAATGACTATTACAAGGGGGCATAATTTTAAGGTGATTGGAGGAAGGTATAGGGGAGATGTCAGAGGTAGGTTCTTTATACGCAGAGTGGTGGGTGTGTGGAATGCACTGCCGGCGGTGGTAGTGGGGGGACATTTAAGCGACACATGGATAGGCACATGGATGACAGTAAAATGTAGGATATGCAGGGTGGTTTGATCTTAGAGTAGGATAATAGGTCGACACAACATTGTGGGCCGAAATGCTTGTACTGTGCTGTACTGTTCTATGTTTGATGTTCTAAGTGCAGTAGTGAGGTGCTTAAACTAAATCCCTCAAAACCAAGACAGGGCAATCGCATTCCTGAAACCAGACTCTTGAAGCAACAGTTCTCCTCAGAACCCAATCATGCCAGAGGACACCCAGGAGCACAGTGAAAATACTTCAGGCATGTCCTAAAAACATCCCTGAAGCACCCCACTGATTTGTAAGAGATCCTGGTTTATGACCAACCAAAATTAGAAGGATATTTTGGTTTCACCTGAATATATTGAGAGACTTTGTGGGGAACGCACAGAGGTGAAGTTAAGGCATGAGACAGAGTGCAAAGATCTCCAATCAGTTAATCTACCAATCCTTCAAGCACCACTTGCCCCACATATGGTGGAATCTATTGATTGCACATGGGACTTATCAACCATCTCATCCAAATGGAATTGAACTAGAGTCATCCTTAATGCCATGCATCCTTAATTCTATGGGGCCTCTGGAGAAGGAATAAAATCCTATTTTCTTCAGCAGTGGCACATGACTGAAGTCCCTCATTCCTATCATCCTTGTTGAAAATACCTTTTGTGCCTTCTTCAAATCCTTGACAAATTCCTGAAAGTGTGGTGCCAGAACAGAGTCAACAGGGCTAAGGACTGGATTTAAATATAATAGTCCAGAAGTTATCAAAGGTTCCTGAAATCTACAGAACAGATTTGTATTTTCAAAGGGTTGGTGGTGAAGTTGGTGGACTGGGAACCCACTGACCATTAATTTCTGGCCCCTTGAATTCATTATTGAGTTTGTTAAGTGGTCTGTGCATTCACAACTGCAATTTTAATAATTAATTTGGCATGCCAAACAGCCTGGTACTGCTGGGGTCACTATGGATCCAGTAGAAAGGTTCTTTCCATTTATTTAAAAGTGACCTCTCATGTACCTCCTTCCACTGGCTCCAGCACTATACTGTCATCTAGCCTACATGATCTTCATCTTTGCCTTAGTTGCTGCTGGCCCTGTAAGGTATTGCCTTCTCTCTCCAGCAGGACTGTGGTGCCATCCAACATGGCTGCCACCTGTTTTTGCTGCTGGCGTGAGGCAGGCAACTACAAATCCATGGTGAGAGATAGTGGGAACTGCCGATGCTGGAGAATCTGAGATAACAAGGTGTAGAGCTGGATGAACACAGCAGGCCAAGCAGCATCA
>NC_063358.1:18011957-18026251 GCF_021869965.1 Rhincodon typus | reverse complement strand
ACTCCCACAGCTACCTAGAATACTCCTCCTCCCACCCACCTTCCTGCAAAAATGCCATCCCCTATTCCCAATTCCTTCGCCTCCGCCGCATCTGCTCCCAGGATGAGGCATTCCACTCCCGTACATCTCAGTTGTCCTCGTTTTTCAAGGACCGTAACTTCCCCTCCTCGGTGGTCGAGAACGCCCTCAACCGTGTCTCCCACATCTCCCACACCTCATCCCTCACACCCCGTCCACGCAATAAAAACCAAAAAAGAATCCCCCTCGTCCTCACGTACCACCCCACCAACCTCCGGATCCAACGCATCATCCTCCGACACTTCCGCCATCTGCAATCCGACCCCAACACCAAAGACATCTTTCCCTCCCCACCCTTATCTGCTTTCCGGAGGGACAACTCTCTCCGTGACTCCCTTGTCCGCTCCACACTCCCCTCCAGCTCCACCACACCCGGCACTTTTCCCTGCAACCGCAGGAAGTGCTACACCTGCCCCCATACCTCCTCCCTCACCCCCATCCCAGGCCCCAAGAAGACTTTCCACATCAAGCAGATGTTCACCTGCACATCTGCCAATGTGGTATACTGCATCCGCTGTACCCGGTGTGGCTTCCTCTACATCGGGGAAACCAAGCGGAGACTCGGGGACCGCTTTGCAGAACACCTACGCTCGGTTCGCAACAAACAACTGCACCTCCCAGTCGCGAACCATTTCAACTCCCCCTCCCATTCCTCAGACGACATGTCCATCCTGGGCCTCCTGCAGTGCCACAACGATGCCACCCGAAGGTTGCAGGAACAGCAACTCATATTCCGCTTGGGAACCCTGCAGCCCAATGGTATCAATGTGGATTTCACAAGTTTCAAAATCTCCCCTCCCCCTACCGCATCCCAAAACCAGTCCAGCTCGTCCCTGCCTCCCTAACCTGTTCTTCCTCCCACCTATCCCCTCCTCCCACCTCAAGCCGCACCTCCATCTCCTACCGACCAACCTCATCCCGCCCCCTTGACCTGTCCGTCCTCCCTGGACTGACCTATCCCCTTCCTAACTCCCTATCTACACTCACCTTTCCTGGCTCCATCCCCGCCTCTTCGACCTGTTTGTTTCCTCTCCACCTATCCTCTCCTCTATCCCTCTTCTATCCGCCTCCCACTCTCTCCCTATTTATTTCAGAACCCCCTTCCCCTCCCCCTTTTCTGATGAAGGGTCTAGGCCCGAAATGCCAGCCTCTCTGCTCCTATGATGCTGCTTGGCCTGCTGTGTTCATCCAGCCCTGCACCTTGTTGTCATGGCATATCTAACCTGGAAGGGTGTCAAGTAATTCCAGAGAAACAAAGAAAGAGCTACAATATAAAACCTCAACTATTTTTGTAGGTGACACCCCCAGATGGTGGACACAATGTGAAGTAAAAGAGAGCAGCCTGGATGAAAGACTTCTTCTCTCCCTTGTCAGGAATGCATAACAGAAGGGGTTAGAAATGAACTGCACCTCTTATATGGATAGGGATCGATACAGGGTCCACTTTTGTTTGTCAATTATATAAACGATCTAGACGAGAATAAATGAAGCATGGTTAGTTAAGTTTACGGATGACATCAAAATTGGTGGTATCGTGGACAGTTAAGGTTATCTATAATTACAAAGAGATCTTGATCAATTGGGTCAATAGACTGAATAGTGGCAGATGGAGTTTAATTTGGATAAATGCGAGGTATTGCAGTTTGGTAAAACAAACAAGGGCAAACTAGTACAAGTAATGATAGGGCACTGGGTAGTGTTGTAGAACAGAGAAACCTTGGGGTTTAGGTAGATAATTCTTTGAAATTTACATCTGAGGCATATAGTACGCTTGCCTTCATTGCTGAGACCTTTGAGTATAGGAGCTGGGACATCATGTTGAGGTTGTACATGACATTGGTGAGGCCTGTTCTGGAGTACTGTGTCCAGTTCTGGTCGCCCTGCTATATGAAGCATTTTATTAAATTGGATAGGGTTCAGAAAAGACTGACCCGGATGTTGCCGAGAACGGATGGTTTGTGTTATAATAGTAGGCTGGGACTATTTTTCACTGGCGCGTAGGAGGTTGAGGGGTGGCCTTATTGAGCGGGCTGAGTCCCGCGGTGGATGGAGACAGCACGGGGCTGAGTCCCGCGGTGGATGGAGACAGCACGGAGCCGAGTCCCGCAGTGGATGGAGAGAGCACAGGGCCGAGTCCCGCGGCGGATGGAGAGAGCACGGGGCCGAGTCCCGCGGCGGATGGAGAGAGCACGGGGCCGAGTCCCGCGGCGGATGGAGAGAGCACGGGGCCAAGTCCCGTGGCGGATGGAGAGAGCACGGGGCCGAGTTCTGCGGCGGAACCAGCATGGGCAGCGTGGCCTTGTGCTCTGGGTCCTGCAGGCACGCCCCATGATAGCCCCAGAGCACCGTGAGCAGTGAGTTCTGGAGCAGTGCATGGTCTGTGAGCCCAAAGCAGCGCGGGGAAGAAGCCCCACAGCAGCACATGGGAAGCAGCTACAGGCCGCGAGTCATGGTCGGAGACTGGTGTGAGGGGACAATCCTTACATTAGGACACTGTAATTTTAACTCCTTAATACTTTCCTAATTTTTAAACTTATTTTCAACTCTGTGATTAAGCAACTACTTCTATTCCTCTGCTATATCCAAGAATTGTACTGAAGTACTTGCACCTAAGATGTTGCCATAAGAAGGCAGACATTGTAAAACTTTTTCACTTTACTCCTATAATGGAGTACATGTGACAATAAAAGGATATTGTAAATTGTATTGTATTGAAGCCAGATCCCTCCATGTTTCTTACAGTTCCAGGAGGTTATCTGACAGGTGAGCCAATGAACACAGGATCTCGCTGTGCATACTCGTTCATTGCTCTTGCATTTGTTGTACCATTGACGTCTCCATTGGAATCCTCTGCAGTGTTAATAAAAAACAAAAGTTCTGGAAACGCAAAGCAATTGTTGGCATTTGAGGGCAAGAAATAGGGTCAACCTTTTGGACCAGTAATCGTTTTCTATTTGGCACTTCTCATTTGCCAGCTTACCAGAGAGTGAGGGTGGTAAATGGACCACCTTTCCCACCCTTTGCCTAGTAGTACACAACTCACGACCATGCATTGACCCCAAGGTCTATACTAATCTCCAATAATTGGAGTTGGTGCCTCTGCGTGTCAGATAATGCCATTGGACCTCTTCAGCTCTACCACTGTTCTCTTTCCTCCTTCAAGGGCTCCTGTGACTGGGCAAGCTGTACTTCTTGGATAATGCAAACAGAAAGTGGTGGTGTGACACATTGTTTGGTATTATCTATGAAGAGAGATACAGAGCGTTCACATTGCTTGACCGGCTGAGTTCTCCAGCACTTTCTGTTATTATTTCAGATCTCCAGCATCTGCAGTATTTTGCTTTTCTTGCAGTTCTTGGAGGTCAGAAAGCAGGAACTTAGAAAGATAAAATTGGTGTGATTGAAAGGGATTGGAGTGGGAAGCAAAAGATCCATGGTCAAACCACTAGCAGCTCACTCACTATGCCAAACAGCAAGGTAAGACTGTTTGTTGAGGTGAGAAAGGGGTAGGAAGCTCTCATAATTTTCAATGTTCTCAGCGATAATGGGTTTTGACAGGCCTCTTTTTTTTCTAGCAACTTGATTCTGAGAATCAAATCCTCCACAGAACCTGCATCCTCGTCCTGATAGTTCTGCATTGCTCCCTTCAATTGTGTATATCATGCCCTGCAAGAGCGATAGAAACTGTTGTATGTCACTGTGTTTCTTTGGTTTGCCAGCCATAGCTGAATAGTTAGTAATAGGTGAAATTGATGAGAGCTGTGCAGTATTGACAGGTGTGTGAGTGTCAGAAAGCGTATCTACATGTTATAGTTGCATTTTGAATGCCAGGGAGTGGCTCTGAGTGAGTGATGAGGGTGAGGTGCATTGAGCAGTGTGAAAAATTGGTGTTGTGGAGGAGAAACTTCATTCAGAAGATGTGCTTATTGACTTTCACCAACACCGCGATGCCCTTCAATATCTTGCGGAACTGCTTCCAGGTCCTTGATTGTAAACATTTAGAGTTGACCTTCCTGGTCACTTTCCTCCAATCCTTTCTCAGAATGGGTCTTGAGGATCTCCTCTCCCTCACTGGCCCATAGTATTGCTCCACTTTCAATCTCCACCACTAATGCTTCCAACATTGAATATGTCATACCAGACCGCCATCTACATTGCTTTAGACTGTAGAATTTACATTATTGTAATCTTAACGTGCAACTGCCCTTTAAGAGACAGCCTGCCTTTAAGAGCAGGGTGTTGCTGTATAACATTGTCTGCAAACATCACTCCTGGCGTCACCTGGTGAGTGCAAAGCTCACTGATGGTGTTGAAGAACAGATAGCAGTGTTGAAGGCATAGTGATGGGCACCAGGGTTATTCAGATGAGGTGTGTATATAAATTCGGTGTGTTGTCTGTCAGATCTGAACTGCCATGGGTAGGTTGTATTTATCACTGTTCACAGCCTAAATAACAGGGGCTAACCAATTTTTATTGTGTTGTATGTGTGGAGTTCTGATTTTGTTCAATATTTAAATTCATCTAATGGGAAGCAGAATCATAGAAGAATACATCTCAGAAGGAGGATATTCAGCCCATAATACTGTGCTGGCCCTTTGGTGGAACCCTTCAGTTCACAGAATCACAGCACAGTCATTGCCAGCTTGTGTTATGAGGGGCGTGGATAAGGTAATCAGGAAGGATCTTTTCCTCTTGGTGAAGGGATCAGAGACCAGGGGCATAGATTTAAGGTGAAAGTTCAGGAGGTTTGAGGGTGGGAGCAGAGCATGATGGGAATCTGGAATTCACTACCTGTGAGGCAGGAAATCTTATAACATTTCAGAATTATTTGGATGGGCACTTACGATGCCAAGGCTGTGGACCAAGTACTGGAAAATGAAATTAGAACAGTTTGGTGCTTATTTCTGGCTGGTGCAGACTCAATGGACTGAAGGGAATTTTTCTATGCTTGTAGGCCTCTCTGGTTTTCCGACTTTATGACTCCTCGGTGAAACTTTGGTGGCTCTTTCCCATAACCGAATTATTTGCTCCTTCAAGTATTTTATTTAATTCTTTTTACAAAGTTACTGTTGAATCTGGTTGCACCAATCTTATAAAGTGCATTCCTGATCACAATAACTTTGTTAAAACAATATGTCTTCAGGTTGCTTCTGATATTTTGTCACTTAATTTATGTCTTTTTTTAATGCCACTAAACACAAACTTGCCTTGTTCTGTCAAATTCCTTTCCAATTTTACGTGTAATTACAAAGATTCTACATCATATTCTCTGAGTTTGTGCTGCTGTTTATACTCCTCTTTGATCATGGACTAGCTGTGAATATGAAACATGTTGCATGGCTTGGTTAGTAGCATTCTTGTCCCTGAGTCTGGAATGTTGTGGGTTCAAGCCTGATTACAGGACTTAAGCATCTCACAGTTTAGAAATGTATTGAATAGGTGCAGTTTTTAGGTGAAATTGTTATGTTAAGACATTGTTGGCTATGTGTAAATTGTCCTCTGACACTATTTTGAAGAACTGGTGTCCTGACCAATGTCTATCCCTTAATGAACTTCACAAAGAAAGATCATCTGGTTGCTATTGCATTGCTGTGTGGAAACTTCCTGTGTACAAATTGGTTGCTATGTTTCCTACTTTCTACCAGTGACTATACTGCAAAAGTGCATGTTGTTCCTTCTTTTAATATATTCATTGTTTGTGTTTACAAATAAAATAATTTCGGATTGCAGTTGAATTCCCTGTGAAAAAAAAAACTGAGCATCAGAAATTGTTTTGAAAATGAATGCAGGCATTTTCAGTTTTGGAAGATTTTACTGTTGAACGATAATATGTCTCTGTGTCTGCAATAAGATGGATTTAGCAGCAATCCAAGGGCAAGGTTTTGCACTTCATATGTATAAACATTTTTTCCTACTGTAAGAGAACCTGAAGGGGGCAATTGGTTGAGATGGAAGGGGTTGCCAGTGTAAAGGTCAGATGGTGGTTGGCATTCTGCCATTTGTCTGACAGCTGATAACAGCTTACTGTAAAGCACACAAGAGTTCATTTGGTCCATCATGCCAGTGCCTGCTATTTGAAAGAACAATCCAATCATTCTCCCTCTGCTGCTCCTTCTCCTTAGCCTTACACATTTTTCTCCTTCAAATATTTATTTCATTTTTCCATTGGAAATGTAATACTGATTGTGTTGCAACTATTCATTTGGGCATTCCAAATCACAACTTGCTGTCTAAAATAGTCTCTCGTATTCTTTCTGGCTCTTTTAGCAATTGCTGTGTCTTCAGTTACTGACTCTCCTGCCACTACAAGTAGTTTATTTGTGCTTGCTGCATTAAAGTCCAGTAAGATTTTGAACACCTCTATTAAGTACCCTTTAACATACTTTGCTGTGACAGAATAATCCCAAATTCTCCAGATCTACATTTAGCTGAAGTTCCTTATATCCCTGATACTGCTCAAGAACATATTTCAGCTTTTTTTAAATTAAAGCAACTTAGAATTTTTGTTTGTCTTGGAAGAACTTATATTTTAATCAAAAAGAAAGTAGCTGTTTTCTTGCTATTTAATATTGTATCTATGGATCTGTTTGGTATTTGTGCCCATTGAAACTCCTGCGTCTTAAGGGTAAAGAACTCTCCCTTTGTCTGTTTCCCAATTCTTGGTTGCCCAAAGCTGTTAAATGATTGGTTTTCAATTAATTTTCCAAAGTACTGGAGTCTTTTACATTTGGCCATTGCTGCTACCATGGTGTGAAATTGCCTGCAATAAATGTTTTATCTGATAAAAGCAAAGCATGTATTATCTCCCATAATATAAAAAACTGGACATGGATATTGTGATATTGAAGAATCTAACGGACATTTATTAAGGGTCTAATGAAGACCGTGAAACCATTGCTGATTGTCAGGGAAAATCCCATTTGGTTCACAAATGTCCTTTAGCGAAGGAAACCTGCCACCCTTACCTGGCCTGGCCTACATGTGATTCCAGACCCACAGCAATGTGGTTGACTCTTAGCTGCCCTCTGGGCAATTAAGGATTAGCAATAAATGCTGGTCTAGCCAGTGATGCCCATGTCCCATAAATTAATAAAAAAAACAAATTTTATTCCCCTACCTTTGCTACCCCATTATCCTGTATCTGGCTGTGACTTTTGAATTGGTAAATCAGAGACATTTTCCAAGTGAATCAGCCAGTCTGATGATTTGCACCATCAAAGGCACAATATAAATGCCAGTTGCTGTGCCAACTCAACAGCAGTACAGGCTGAAAGACTAACACTTCCAAGATTTATGGCACTGCACTTTCTAGGTCCTCCCAGCACTGTTCATCATTATACACAATTTGGATGTTTCCCAAATTGCATATTATGATGACATGGAGCTGTATGTGAAAGCCATAATCAATTAACATGAAGGGTAAGGAAGAATCACAATGTTAAATCTTGACTAAAGTACCAACCTTGCAATCCTTTGTTAGAAACATGTTGTAACATTTCCTGAGCAAATCAGAAAGTAAATATTGGAACACGTCCATTCACAGTTGACTGGAATATTCCAATGTCAGCATTGTTGACTTAAGAGTTTTACTCTTGGATCACAAGCAGTGAGTTAATGCCCTGTCTTCTTATAATCTGGGCTGATTCAGTGAATTATTCAGCCTATCAGAAGTAGTTTCGTTCAGATGACAGGTATAACTTAAATTTTGCATATTTAAGTGGAGCACGCATTTGTACCAGTTACGCAACAGGTTTGAAATTCCCGAAGGATAAATAGAGCAATGGTCTTTCATCAGCAAAATCTATGTTGAGATTTTATAGCTGGGCTGCAATGATGTTACGTAACAGGCCATACAAATGTTCATATTAATTATTAAATAAAGCAACTTATAATTTTATTTCCCATTTCTGTTGATCTAATCTTAATTATGTGCCCTTTAGTTACTGGCCCAATTATCATTGGCAACAGTTTCTTGTAATTCATTTTACAAAATCCCTTCCTAATTTTGAACACATCCATTTAATGCCTCCTCAGTCCTCTCTTTTCTAAGGAGAACAATTTGTATTTCTTTCCAATAACTGCAGACCCTCATCCTTAGTGCTATTCTAGTAAATTTCCTCTGCACCCTCTCTAAGGCCTCTTTCTCAAAGCGAGAAACCAAATTCATGTTTCAGTCTTTCTAAACTGAAAGGGGCTGGAAAAGTGCTAGTTTTCATGTTGAAAAGAAGGGTGGAGGGGCATGTGGAACAGATGCTAAGAGTGTCTAGAGCAAAAGACAAAGGAAGTGCTATTGGTAGTGGAAGAATGATATTCATAACATCAAGTGTTAACAGCCTAGCCTGGAAGATTGAGTGGGATTCCAAACACTTGCCGTTCCAATGAACCATCTTGCTCTAATGCAAACATTTTTATCCTGGGCCTGGACGAACACAAGCTGGACGAACATCATTCCATTTTTCGCTTAGGCTCTTTACAGCCTTCCAATCACAAAACTGAGTTCAACAACTTCAAGCCATGAACTCCATCATTCATTTTGATTAGACCAACTACCCCGACTCCTCAACCATTCTCTGAAAAGCCATCGGTGTCTTGTTTTGGCTAGCTCACAGCAGACAACTGACCTGTTTTCTGCTATCAACATTGACCATTAACGACTCTTTCCAGAGTGCTATTTCAGATCTTCAGCATTCTGTGGTATTTTGCATTTATAGGAAGGGAGTGGGGTTTTGGGTGTAAATATGCAGAATAGCCTGATGATGTCATCAGAACCCTAGTTGCAATTTTAAGCAGAAACCTGAACAGCTTGAGAGGGTGGGGTCAGTTTGTAACTCCACCAACAGGTAAATCCACCAGTAAGCATATTCTAAGCCAGTGGAGGCCCAGGCAGTGATATAATGCTATAATGAAAGTTTCTACATGGGCAAGCTGAGAAGTCAGGCTAGTCTGAGTTTTACCACGAAGCTCTGAGCTGTCCTTCTGCTGAGATCACCCCTTCGTGACTGCCATCAGATCATTTCAACCTCTCATAATCCTTTCTCAGTCTATGGATTCCCATGATCTCCATCGACCAGATAACCTGGAATAGATTGGCATCCTGGGTGCCAGTGCCATCCTTAAACCCCAGCCAAATATCCAGCCAGGTGTTGGTGTTTCAGAGTAACTCAACATTGGCAATGTAATGGCACAGCAGCTGCAATCATATGCTACTCACAGCATGTAGCTGGCATGGCAGACACTTCCTAGCACAGGAAGCTCCACTTTCCTGCCTCAGTCAATACCTAACCATCAGTTCACACAGTTTATCTCTCCTTAGCCACTGACATTAACCCCCTGTCCTAGTCACAGCTATTCTGTCCCTAATGCCCACTGCAGACCAGCACCTTATCATTTTCCAGTGGGGGACGATCACAGGCAGGCAAGCATTCAGCTATCTCCAAGATGAGGTTTTATTTATCGTCATCAAAAGTTAATACAAACAAAACCAATCAAAGCTGCCATTTGCCCTCACAATGCAGACAAAATGCTGACATGATGACCAATAACAATTGTACAATCTGTGATTGTCTGCTGTTCTAGTTCTGGAAGCAGGTGTCAATGAGGTCTTGAGATAACAAGGTGTAGAGCTGGATGAACACAACAGGCCAAGCAGCATCAGAGGAGCAGGATGGCTGATGTTTTGGGCCTAGACCCTTCTTCAGAAAAATGAGGTCAATGAGGTCCTGCCTGCCTTGGAAGTGCATGATGCAGTTGAGTATAGTCAGGTACAAGGAGAGCTTTCTCGTCTTCAATGTGCCCATCATCTTCCATGAAAGACTGCTCACACTCTCCTAGTCCCTTAGCATCTAGCACATCACCTCATTGCCGGCTCCAAATGTACAGAGTAGAGCACACTACTGCAATATGTGTGCAGTCAATACCACCCTGGACCTGGGGGAAGGCAGCTATCTTTCTGTATCCTGTTGTTTTGGCTGCAGCACTGACCTCCTCGTGGGAAAATAAAATGAACTGCTGGGATCTTGCACACATGGCATCAATCACTGTCCTGATGCACTTATGAGTGTGTGTGACTGAGAGACCCCACACAAGTCACCCATCACTCCCTGGAAGAAGTCAGTTGACTAGAAGTTCAAAGTAGCTGTCACCTTCATTGCCATTGGGAGAGGCTGGTCTCTCATTCCTGCAAGTCTCTGGTGCCTGCATACAGCAGCTGGCACAGTTCCATCACCATGTCCCATCCCGGGAATATGGAGCCTGCATCAACTCTGCACCTCGCTCACCCTGAGAAGTTGGATTTGAGGGTGAAGGATTTTAGTCCTCCTGTAACCCTGATACATCGTGAGGGGCTTTGCCTGAACTGAGTGCACCTTGGCTTTTGTAGCAGCTTGTTACTGCTCCTAGGCTTGCTGTCAAACTTATTCCTCCTCCATCTGCCTTCACATACTTAGCAAGGCAGCCACAGTGACTTACATCTTACCTGTGGCTGGATCCATGACTCTAGCCACCAGGGCCCTATGTTGGGAATGTAAGGAACAGAACAGGTTCTTAGCTTGGAGAAGGGCCAGTGCTGTACAAATGATGGCTGTGCACACTCCTCCAATAGGACATACAGTGTCCAAAAACTGAGGGCCATGTATGGAGTTCTCATGGCTTTTTGGGGTGGCCACCATCTTGGTAGAGCAGCTGTATTATCTGAGTGACCAACACACAGCAGTCTCTTGGGATTATTTCATGCCATCTGAAGCTTCCCTATTCTAGCACCACATCAATAAAAGAAGCGATCGTTGCATGCACTCGAGTTTCGCAGTGCAGAGGAGATTGGGTTCATGCCTTCACTGACCTTGGAAATCTCACCATATCAGTCATGGCCAGTCTCCTGTTAAAAGGATGTTGATGACATCTGCTTCATTAAGATCTCTGCACACAATTTGCAAGGACCAATGCCATGATGGACATTGCCTGTGATGAGCATTTGAGCCACAAACACTTTCAGATTGCGAGAAATCTGACATGTTCAATGACAGGATTGTGAATAAAGCGTAACTGTATTTTGCAAGTGCATCATTGATGCTCTTGATCCCTCAACATCCTCCTGTCCAGCAGACGTGCTTTTGCTCATCAAACTGACACTGATTCCACCCACTCTGGGCATTTTCAAGCTGCAGGTCATTTCCAGCAAATAGCAAGTGATGGAAGGGAATGCAGTTCAGGCTGGATGCCCTCAATCTCAGACTCAGACTGGTTGCCAGGTACTTCCCCAGATTTTCTACCTTTTACCTTGCTGTACCCAGACAACCCATTTCCCCTCATCCCCTCTATGTGCAAACCCACCACATAGAAATCCACCTCCAATTACTCCTTTATCCCACTGAGCCCTGACATTTTCCAATGTTAAGGAAGATCTAGGCTGCCTTCTTAATCAATTCTCACAGGTTTCTAGTTGTATGCCCCATGGTTCAAGCCTGTATAAAATTCCACCCTAGGTCCTCAGTCTTTCTGCGTTCGCTGTTTGCTTCCAGATCCCAGTAACTTGTTGACCTCCTTGGAAGCTGTGAGACCTGTGGCTCAAATTATTCCAATTAGAATCCTGTAAAGGAAACTCAGCAAAGATGTAATTTCACTGATGACGAAGCTTGGCATGATGCCAACATGGGCCAAGAAGGGGACATACCCAATTGTGGGCTGTGCTGAGTATGAAAGAGCAGGAACTGCAGATGGGATTGGATAATTTCAGTTTTCCCAGGCTAAAGAGGGAAAGATGCATCACAGCCAAGACTCCAGTTGCTTGCTAATATTTCTGTTGGTGAGCAAATCCATGTGAAAATCATGGAAGGAAGGGTTTCAACTTGGCTGCGATGCCTCCTGGGTTCAAACAGGTCGCTGACCAGCATTTTCTAGACTCACAGATGACTGGGGGCAGTATAATGGTGGTTTGGTGATAACGCACAAATAGGCTGTTCTGTCCAAATGGTCCATATGCCTCCTGTCATCCAACCCCATCAACGTACCCTTCTAAAATCCTCCTTTTCACTCTCTAGACTGGAGTTTAATATAGATAAAAGTGAGGTGCTGCATTTTGGAAAGGCAAATCACGACAGGACTTGTACACTTAAAGGCAAGGTCCTGGCGAGTATTGCTGAACAAGGAGACCTTGGAGTGCAGGTTTTTAGTTCCTTGAAAGTGGAATCGCAGGTAAACAGTATAGTGGAGAAGGCATTTGGTATGCTTGCCTTTACTGGTCAGTGCATTGAGTATTGGAGTTGGGAGGTCATGTGGTAGCTGTACAGGACATTGGTTAAGCCAGTTTTAGAATACTGCATGCAATTCTGGTCTCCCTGCTCTAGGAAGGATGTTGTGAAACTTGAAAGGGTTCAGAAAAGATTTACAAGAGTATTGCTAGGGTTGGAGGGTTTGAGCTATAGGAAGAGGCTGAATAGGCTGGGGCTATTTTCTCTGGAGCGTTGGAGGCCGAGGTGTGGCCTTATAGAGGTTTAAAAAATCATGAGGGGCATATAGAGGGTGAACAGCCAAAGCCTTTTCCCCAGGGTAACGGAGTCCAAAACTAAAGGGACATCTGTTTAGGGTGAGAGGGGAAAAATTTAAAAGGGACCTAAGGAGCGATGTTTTCACACAGAGGGTGGTGCGTGTGTGGAATGACCTGCCAGAGGAAGTGGTGGAGGCTGGTACAATTACAACATTTAAAAGGCATCTGGATAGGTATGTAAATAGGCAGGGTTTAGAGGAGTATGGGCCAAATGCTGGCAAATGGGACTAGATTAATTTAGGATGTCTGGTTGGCATGGAAGAGTTGGAGCGAAGGGTCTGTTTCCATGCTGTACAGCTCTATAACTCTATTCTAAGTTTTGAAAATTTCTATTGGTCTCCAGCAAGAACAGCTTTTGTGAAGAGAATTCCAAATTTACATGTGCACTTTGTGTGAAGAAGTGCTCTCAAATATCATCATTTAAAAGCTGAACATTGGTTTTAACGCAATGACCTTTTGTTCTAGACTCTCCCACCAGGGGGAAATAGTTTGTCCCCGTCTACCTTATGGTGTTGTTGAATTGTTGTAAACACCTCTTTTAATGGGACTGACACTGGTGGTATCTTACTGACCAGGTTAAACTGGAAATTGAACCTCTTTGGTTAGTTCAGTTCCATGATGGCAGTGACATTCTGTCCTTCCCCACTGCATCATCAGGAGCTTTATCTTTAAGATTTGATTTGGACTTAGTCATTTCGTAAACTGGAAGCCACCACTGTTTATCTAAGTGCATGATTCAAGATTACATTCATGTTGTAGAGTTATGCCCGATGGGTGGGTGGATCAAAGAACTCAGCCATGAAGGTCACTGCATTCTATTCATTCTCCTTTATCATTCTTGATGAATAAGGGGCTGCATCATGAAGGGAATCTCTGAGAGTTTACTACAAACACCTGGGAGAGAGGAAGGAACAAAAGTAGAACGTTAAGTAGATTTCAGTACAGAATCCAGATGACATGCCTACTGCCAGACTAAGGTAGTGCTGCAGTGACAGAGGCACCATCTTTCTGAAGAAATATCAAAGCGAATCTTGTCAACTATTTCAGGATGATATAAAATACCCCAGGAACTATTTTGAGCTCTACTATTGTTCACCTTAATATTTAACTCTCAGCTGACATTATTAATACATGATGTGGAGGTGCCAGTGTTGGACTGGGGAGGACAAGGTCAAAAATCACATGACACAGGTTATAGTCCAATTGATTTATTTGAAGACACAAGCTTTCGGAGTCTTACTCCTTCTTCAGGTGTTCGTGAGAAAGGTGACATCAGACACAGAATTTATAAGCAAAAGGTCACAGAACTGATGCAAATGTGTTGAACAAACCTAAGGTGGCTGTTAAATCTTTAATCAGTTAGAAACGATAAATATGCAAATTCCAGAATTTCTTTCAAGTCGCTGCCCCGAGTAAACTATAATTTAAATCAGTATACCAGAGGTGACACCTCAGGTCAGACAATGCGTTTTAGGTGTGAGGCTGTGTTTAGAATCTGGCTGTGTAAGAGCTTGGGAGTCAGACTAGTTTCATTTCCAAAGTTGGAATTTATAAAATGCCACATTGACTGTCTACAAATTGTTTGCTTTGTGAACATAATAGAATGTATCTGCAATTACAAATCTGCATGTGCAAATTCACCTCATAGATTTATGTGTAAGTGTGTGTGTGTGT
>NC_063358.1:18011602-18011857 GCF_021869965.1 Rhincodon typus | reverse complement strand
GTGTGTGTGTGGGGGGGGGAGCGAGTGTGTATGTTGGGGGGGAGATTGTGTGTGGCGGGGGGGAGTGTGTGTGTGTGTGGCGGGGGGGAAGTGTGTGTGAGTATGTGTGTGTGTGTGTGTCGGGGTGGGGTGTAGAGTGTGTGTGTGGCGGGGGGGAGTGTGTGTGTGTGTGGCGGAGGGGAGTGTGTGTGTGTGTGTGAGGGGGAGAGTGTGTGTGTGAGGGGGAGAGTGTGTGTGTGTGCGTGTGTGTGTGTG
>NC_063358.1:18005172-18011502 GCF_021869965.1 Rhincodon typus | reverse complement strand
GGGGGGGGGAGAGTGTGTGTGTGTGTGTGTGTGTGTGGGGCTGGGAGAGAGAGTGTGTGTGTGTGTGGGGGGGAGAGAGAGTGTGTGTGTGAGGGAGTGTGTGTGTGTGAGGGAGAGAGCGTGTATGTATGTGATTGTGTGTGTGTGTGTGTGTGTGTGCGCAAGAGTGTGTGTGTATAAGAGAGGGTCTGTGTCAGTGTGAGTATTTGTGTGTGTGTTTGTGTGAGTGACTGTGTGTGTGTGAGAGTGTGTGTGTGTGTGAGAGAGTGTATGTGTGTGTGAGTGTGTGTGTTTGAGTGTGTATGTGTTGTGTGAGTGACTGTGTGTGTGTGTGTGTTTGTGTGTGTGTGTGTTGTGTGAGTGACTGTGTGTATGTGTGTTAGTGTGTGAGTGTGTGTTTGTTTGTGTGAGTGACTATGTGTGTGTGGGTGAGAATGTATATTGTGGTGGGGTCACCTATCATGCGACATGAACCCAAGATCCTGGTTGAGGCCGTCCTCACAGGTACCCAACTTGGCTATCAACCTCTGCTCAGCGACTCTGCATTGTTGTGTATCCTAAAGTCTGCCTTGGAGGATGTTTACCCAAAGATCCGATGCTGAGTGTCCTTCACTGCTGAAGTGTTCTCCCATTGGGAGGGAACATCCCTGTCTGGCGATTGTTGCGCAGTGTCCATTCATCCATTGTTGTAGTGTCTGCATGGTTTTGCCAATATACCATGCCTTGGGGCATCCTTGAAATGGACAATGTTGGCTGAATCACATGAGTATCCGCTGTGCATGTGGTGGGTGGTGTTCCCATGTGTGATGATAGTGTCTATGTCGATAACCTGACATGTCTCTCTCTCACACGCATGCTCTCTCTCTGTCTCTCACACACACACACACACACACACACACACACGCAAATCTATGGGGTAAATTTGCATTTGAAGACATGTAATTGCAGATACATTCTATTATCTTCAAAAAGCACACAATTTGTAGACAGTCAATGTGGCATTTTATAAATTTCTACTTTGTAAATAAAACTGGTCTGACTCCAAGTTGATACACAGCCAGATTCTAATCAAGCCTCACACTCAAAATGCATTCTATGACCTGAGATGTCATCTCTGGTATACTGATAAAATCTTTTATTATCTTGGGGCATTGACTTGAAAGAAATTCTTGAATTTGCTTATTTATCCTTTCTAACTGATTAAAGATTTAACAGCCATCTTAGGTTTGTTCAACGCATTTGCATTAGTTGTAAGACACTTTGATCTTTGCTTATAAATTCTGTGTCTGATGCCATTCCTCTCACTGAAACCTTAAGAAGGAGTGAAACTCCAAAAGCTTGTGTTTTCAAACAAACCTGTTGGACTAAAACCAGGCATCGTGTGATTTTCAACATTATTAATACAGACGGAAATGTAGAAAATAGGAGCAGGGGTAGTCCATTCAACCCTTTGAGCTTGTTCTGCCATTCAATGTGATCACGACTGACTAACTCAGTTCCCACTTTCTCCCCATATACTTTGATTTTGGTCAAGTTTAAATTCACAATGGTAAGTATTGGAGAAACTCAGCAGGTCTGGCAGAATCTGTGGAGAGAAAAGCAGTGTTAACATTTCAACTCCATTGTGACTCTTCTTCGGAGCTGATGATTTGGTCATTTATCTCGTTGCTGTTTGTGAGACCTTCTTGCGATCAGATTGGCTGCCATGTACTACAACTTTGACTATGCTTCAAAGAAAAGGGTTCCACTGGTTTTAAAGTGCTTAAGGATATCCTGAGGTCAGGGGTGCTCCATAAGTCCGAGTAGTTTCTTTTCTGTTGAAAGGATTGATGTTTCCTCTTTTAGTTCCGCAAATCATGATCAGGGTCAAATCAGGCCAGGACACTTCACTGAATTGAAAGATTCATGATTATGCCACTGATTTATTCAGCAAAAACCTACAGTTGTTTACCCAAAGCCATCAGGTCAGGAAAATAGTCTAAAAATATATGTACATGTGTATTCAAACAATGACTTGACAAAATGAAAGGGCATGTACTGCTTCAGGTGAGTGCACCTTTAAGCCAGAAGCCAGACATGGCACATAACCCAAGAGCCAGAAAATGCAAGCAATTTATTTGTTATTTCATAAAAGAACCTTGAAAGAAACAATAAATTTTGGTTCATTTTTAGTTTGCCATGTTTCTAGCAGTCACTAATCTCCCCTGTGAGGTGTGTCAGCTGCTCGCTGAAGCTTGGAATATATCTGATATTGCTAGGCAATGAGGAGTTGTGGAGGGTTTTGACAAGTGCAAAGGAAATATAGATCATAAGGTTCATAGCAAAGGAGAGGTTATTCATTTCTGTTCCTGATGTTTGTTCTTTTCTATATTCCTACTTCAAATACTTATCCTATTCTCTTTGACTTTCAATGGCTCCAGAATCTGCCTCAGAAGCTACTTGTGGTAAACTATTTAACAACTCTCCATCTGGAAAAGAAATCAACTAGTACTGCCCTTCATTCTTCCAGATCAATGGCTGAATCATTGACCAACTGAAACAAGCAATCTTCCATCAGTTAATAAACCCAAATTCTGAAAACCTTTATTTGATCATCTCGTGACCAGGGAAATCAGCCACAATGTTGGAGCTATTTGCAAATTATGACATATTTCTGCTCAGTGCTCTGTACTGAATGTATACATTACTTTTCTGAAGCCTATGGAATATAAGCAAATACATAATGATTCTTTTAACGTAACTTTGACACTGGTCTAAAGACCTGATTACTCTATTGGTTGGAATATTTAGTTTTGGGGAAGAAAGAAGAACTTTATTTGTGGTTTAAGGCATTCCAAAACACTTTACAGCCAATCAAGCATGTTTGAGGGTGTAGTGACTGTGGTGATATGGTAAAATGTAGCAGATAATTTGCTCACAGCAAGCTTTCATAAATAGTAATGAGATAAATGTCCTGATGATTTGTTCTAATAATGTTGTTTTGGGGATAAAAGTTGATGCACATATTGATCATGGTCCCCTGTTGTTCTGCACCATTCTCTAACCTACCATTACCTTTCAGTAACTTTCCAGTCACATTTGATTATCTATATGGCATTCCTTAATCCACTAATTACATTCTATAATTCCCTTGTGCCATTCTGTAACATATTAGACCACTTCATAATCCTCCAGCTCCACATTGTAATGCATGGCTGTTAGTACTTCCACCATTAAGTGCCATCCTGCAGTGTGGTGATAATGTAGCAAATTTATGACCCTTGTTTGGTTTTGATAGATTTTGGATGGGGTTTGGGGGGGTGAGCAATGTTATTTTAACTGCTTCAACTGTGGACCATTCCAGGAAAAGATAGAATGGTATAATTGATAATAGAAGGCATTTATGCTGTAATTTCCTGAAATGTCTGTACCAGTACTATGATAACGGCACAGGTTTCAGCAAATTCAGGGAGTAAGATTAGGCACATTGGGTGAACTTAGCCAAAAATTTAAAGCCAGGTGTCTTTTGGCTGATCCATTTTCCACTCAGCGCACTCAGTCAAAATCACTCCCTTGATATTTTTTGAGCCCTTTTCAATAACATTATAGCTCTCTAATTAAGTCAGTCTGAGGGAGAATGAGCTCTTCCATGTTTAAAAGTAATTGAGCAGATTTGACACTGATTGGATTTTAACAGTTGTTTTACATTATTTATCAGCTCAAATCCTTTGTGTTACAATTATTGTGGCAGTTATATTCTCCTGGTTCAGTTTAGCTTTTTGACATGGTCAAATTTTTTTTCTTTCATATGTTTCTCAAGGTAGATTTACATTATATTCTAACCCCTTTTCTTCAATTTATTTGAAGAATATTTTTGGTGATATGCCTAACCATTCAGTCTAGGAAGGCTCTGGGTTCAATAGCTGGTGATTCCATGTCAATACCCTTCTGAAAAAAAAAAGTTACATTTTTATAACATCTTTCATGATTTCAGGACCATTCAAAATGCTTTACAACCATGTAAGTACCTTTGATGTGTAGCCACTGATACAATATAGGTAATGTAACAACTGATTAACACTCAGCAATGTCCCTCATTCCATACTGTGTTTTGGTTGTGTTAGTTGAGGGATAAATGTTGGTTCGGATGCTGGGGATCATTTTTCAGCCCTTCTTCAAAAAAGTGCTGTAGGGTCTTTTGCACTCATGTGAGAAAGCAGACAAGATCTCAGTTTAATGTCACATGTGACGGACACTCGACATAGCTGCACAGAGGCCAGCACAGGTAGTTCTCCTGTAATGTGACCTCGCACTATAGAAAATCGCCATGGAAAATCATGTTATAGGGAAATCGCTGTAGAAAATTGCTACACCTGTACAGCAGAAAGTTTGTGTTATCCAAACAGCGTCCACTATTCATCAATCGCGTTACAGCCAATTCATGTTAACGAAACACGCATTTTAGCAGAACTACCTGCATCTTGTTACCAAGTCACCCTTTATTTACTTGTGCACAGTATACTGGCTGTGGCAAGTCAGCTCAGAGTCAGTCCCCTGAACTGATGAGATTCTAAATCTCCTGCTTATATTGGTCAGCCAGGACTTGCTGATTGGCCCGGGTTAACGACCCCAATCAAGGGTCTTGTGGTCAACAAGGTCCACTGGTTCCAATCACTACTACGGCAGTTCCAACAGTCCACTCAAGTACCGCACCAGAACAGCATGCTGCAGTCTCTCTCTTGGGATTTAAACCATAACATTTTGACTCAGAGGTAAGAATACTCCTAGTGAGCCATAGTTGACCTGACCATCGGGTGAAGAGCACAGCAAGTGATACAAGAGTTGAATGCAATACACTCTTAAGTTGATTACACTGCTAAGAATTGCTGGTCAAACACACAACTAGGAAATCACACTTAAAAAAGGTCTGTGCAATAAAAAAAATCAAGTGAAGCTATCTGTAGGAGAAAATGGATGAATATTTGGACAAGTATAGCAACAACAACAATAACTAGCATTTATAAAGCATCTTTAAGGCAGTAAAACGTGCTAAGTGATGTCTAATCATTGAGCGATGTTAAAGGAATATTAGGACTTCGAGGGGAGGCGATGGCGGAGTGATATTATTGCTGGATTGTTAATCCAGAGACCTAGGTAATGTTCTAGGGACCCAGGTTAAATCCAGCCACAGAAGATGGTGGAATTTGAATCCAATAGAAATTAGGAGTTAAGAATCTAACGATGACCGTGAATCCATTGTCGATTGCCAGAAAAACCCATATGGTTTACTAATGTCCTTTAGGGAAGGAAACTGCTATCCTTATCTAGTCTGGCCTACTCCAGACTCACAGCAATGTGGTTGCCTTTTAACTGCCCTCTGGGTTATTACGGAGGGGTAATAAATGCTGTCCTAACCATTGATGCCCTAATCCCATAAATGAATAAAAGAAAAGGACTGGTGACAAAAATCTTAGCTGAAGACTTAAGGCTGAATTGTACCACATTCTGGCAAAGCGTAATTTTCATCAAGTTTTCATGGAGATTTCTCTCCAAGAGGCCTAGCGAGTTTTTTTCACACAATCGTCCTCAGAAAACTCCTCTTGCCCTGATGATAGTCTGATTCTCCCACTGGCTGTAATTTACAGTCAATGAATGATCACTATGCCACATCTGATCTACTAGATCTGCATGCCTACTAAATCCTGTCCGGCTTGAAGTGACTCTGCCAAGCTCTATCATTCCTTCAGAATGATGTCAGAAGGTGACGTTTCTCCTTCTGAGTGTCTTAATCTTCCTCCTTGAAAGACTGCTCCCACTCTCGCAGTTCATCGGTATCCATCCCATGCCACATGCACGGATTACGTGGCACTTTCCATTTGGAGTGTACTGCGAGGCCCAGCTAGACTGATCTAAACAACAGAGTCTCACCTCAGTAGGCTTATCATCCATCCCACCATGGCGCTGTTTAAAGAATAGGCTGCATTGGATCTACTTCCTGCCTCAGTTGGAGGTTTGCATAGCCGAGCTATCAGCCATGGTCACAGTGGGTAGACCTTGTCTGCCAAAAAACATTCCTGTAAGCCATCTGGACTCTCAAGCACAGCTGGAACACCAGACTTAATGAAAATATAGACAAGAGGCAGCTCCCAGGATATTGTGCACAAACATCTAGTAAGTGGAACCCGTGATGACAGATCTTTTGCATGTTGATGGAATGGAATGTTTTCCTATTAAGGAACTCAGTTGTGTTATATTATTTGAGATAACAAGGTGTAGAGCTGGATGAACACATCAGGCCAAGCAGCATCAGAGGAGTAGGAAAGCTGATGTTTCGGGCCTAGACCCTTCTTC
>NC_063358.1:17979237-18004772 GCF_021869965.1 Rhincodon typus | reverse complement strand
GTTATCTCAAATTCTCCAGCATCTGCAGTTCCTACTATCTCTGAAAAGTGTTATGTTATTTGCCTCTCACTGCGATGTGTGTACATTCTTTTGCACCTGCACATGGGGGAAGCCAGCTATTTGCTGAATCTTACTGTTTGGGCTGTAACACTGACCTCAACATGAGGAAACAAAATTACATGATGTGATCTGGCACTATAATGGCACAGTTGCAGTCTTAATACTTTTGTGAGTGGACAATTGAGAGATCCCACAAAGTGGCGTAATGGTTCCTTGGAAGGAGCCGATTGCATTAAAGTTCAAAACAGGTCTGACGTTGATGGCCGCTGGCTTAGTATGGGCACCCACCTTTTCTGTCACAGGTCTCACTCCAACAGTTGGCATAGTTCTGTAACAGCGGCCCAGGACAGCATATTCCTGCATCAATACTGAACCTCACTCATCCAGGGGAAATGGCAATAAACACGATAAAGTCTTCTGTACCTTCTGCATATCCTGAGGTCAACTTCAGCTATGAGCTCTTTGTGTGGAGGCTGTTCAGCGGTCACTGAAGGTTGCTGCTGGCCCTGGGCTCACTGGCACATCAGTTCCATTGCCATTTCTCTGCACCTTCATGACACTGCAGCAACTGCAATGATGACCACAGCTAAGGCAGGATCCATCAGTCATGGTTACCATGACCCTGTTTGGGAAGCTGAAGAAACAGAACAGGTTCTTAATAAGGTGAGCAGTCAGTATTCACATCATGTACAAATGATGGCTTTACATATTTCACCATTCAGTGGGATGTAGGTCATTTGGACGAGGAGGGCCATGGAATAGCTCATTTTGGCACTTTGACAATTAATCTTATTCCAATGATGCACCAACAGTCATGTGACAAAGAGATAGTAGGAGAGTGAAAGTGTTACATGAGGACTGAACCCATCTCTCAGCCTCACACCACCCATGGAAGGTATCATTGCACATAAGAGAGTGTTACATTATACCCACAGTTCAGGTGGACAGGGATTTGGTTCTGGATCCCTGTGTGCCAGGAGATCTTGCATTCGCTATGTGCTTGTGTCCACTGGTGCTTCTTTTGGTGTCACTTGTGATTATTTCTGTGTCACAGAGAAATCAACCTTCAATTCGCAAGGACCAGTGATGTGGTCACCATTGCCTATGACCAGCATTTGTAACTCACACAGTTGTCACACTCCAGGCATTGCACATGCTTGATGAGATGGTTGTACATGATTGAAACATGCTCTCTGCAAGGGCATGGTTGAAGGAGTTACCCCTTGAGAGAGGCCTCCTGTCACTTAGAAGTGGAGCCCATTTTTTTGGTCAGCAAGCAGGCACTGATGTCACCCACTCTAAGGCATTGTCACAGCCATTTTCCAATCATTGCTCTTCATTTAGAATGTTATGGACCTTGGCAGGCAACCCAGATCATGTTCAAGCCCCTTTGTATGGGCCCAGCCTGATTTTTGGGGCTGATCCATTGAATTCCACACCCCTTTCAGTCCAGCACTCCCTAAGGAGTCCATGTCGAACAAACTTTATATGTTCCCATCGACCACCTTGAAACACGACTCTAACTCTCATCCTTATTTCCTGAGTGCTTTCACCCTGGCGATGGCCTAGTCCCTGGTCTGTCATCAAATGGAATTCCTGATCCAGACTGCCCGAAATGGGCAGAAGACCATGCCCAAACTGGTAGATTGATTGCGGACCTTGTGCTGGGAGATCCCCGATTGACAGCAGCCCCTTTTGTCACGATTGATGACTATTCCCCTTCGACTTTGAGACATGGCCATTTCATTGCAGCATGTGCTGCTGTAAATATGACATTTACAGGGCACTATGATACTTAGCCACATGTCCACCCCATGACTGCTTGCTACTGACCAGCATGACAAGCCACCTGGTTTTCGTCTTTATGCTAAACTGCAAGGTAAGACAGATGTACTGTGAGCTTTCAAAGGACAGCTAAAATGCTAAAAAGCCAGGCAAGGCAGAGATACTGTGAAAGTGCATCTTGGTGCTAACTGAGTGAATGTGAAGCACAAGTAAACAGTCCTGGTGCAGTATGTGACCTGGGTGCCTGTCCATGTGCACAGTGTCCTTGCAGCCAGATTCCAATATTTGTTGCCAATGTGGCCCCAGGTGCAGCAGGCAGTGCTGAAGTGTGTTGGAAATGGGTCAGAGCTATGCCATGAGGGTGTGGGGCTTTCACATGTTGAATGCCAACATCAGCGGGTGTGGGTACATGCAGCTGCTGCCTGGAGCATACCCTGAGACACAGCGGGGTGCCAGATATCCAAAATGGCGGTCCAGAAGAGCAAGCAGTGAGCTGCAGTCACTGTGACTTTAATATCAGGAATTGTCAGTGTATAGTTTCTGTGTGTGCGAGATTAGAGTGCATATAAATGATGTGACATTAAGTAATAATGAGCATGATCATGAGCATTAATAAGCCTCTCACACTCGCTAGTGAGATTCTAATTGTGACATCTGGAACTTAGCTGGAAAATAGGCTTGTTTTTCCCAACAACAGAACGGCCTCACTTGACTTCCCACACAATATCCTTAGATTTCACACCATAGCTGACATCATTCATGGCCTGGGAAGATTCTGGCCCTGGGATTGAAAGAAAGAAGGAAAAGGCAGAGAGGCTAATGGAGGGAATTTTACGGCTTAGAGTTTAGGCAGCTACCTACCACCAGTATTGGGGCAAAGGAAATCAGAGATGAATACAAAGTCAGCATTGGAGGAGTGTAGAGATCTGAGAGGATTGTAGGGCTGCAGGAAGTCATAGAGAACACTGAGGCTATGTACATAGCGACTATTTTATCTCCTTTCTGCCTGAAATAGGAAATCAATTCTTTGCTCCTCTCAACGATGTGTAGTGATTGGTTACAGTGTGGTGCATATTCTTGGAGTGGCGTTTAAGAGATTCACCAGAATATTACCAGGGATGAGGAATCTCTGATACTGGGGTTGTTCTCCTTAAAGAAAGGGATGATTTAATGAATGTGGTCAAAGTCTTGAAGGAATTTCATAGAATAAATAAGAACAACTTGTTTCCACAGGATAGTGGGGTTGATGGTGGTATGGGGAGATGAGAGAAGTTCTTTGTACAGCAAGTTGAGTGTAATTCCTAAAAGGGTGCTGAAGCAAATTTAACAGGATCATTCAAAAGGAAATGGGACAAAGAACTTGACATTATAACGTACGTAAATACTAAGATGACACAATCTGAAATTAAAATATAATTAGATACATACCCGTTTGTAAAGGTTTTGCTGGTCTATGTTAATGTTGATTGGATATTATCACAGGATTAATTATAGGGTCATAGAGTCATAGAGTCATGCAGCATGGAAACAAACCCTTTGATCCAACTTGTCTGTGCTGATCAGGCATCCCAATCTGACCTAGTCCCATTTGCCAGCATTTGGCTCATATCACTCTAAACCCTTCCTATTCATATACTATCCAACGTGCCTTTTAAAGATGCCTTTTAAAAGTTGTAATTGTATCCACCGCCAACACTTCCTCTGGCAGCTCATTCCACATACGCACCACCCTCTGCGTGAAAAAAGTTACCCCTCAGGTCCTTTTCCAATCTTTCTCCCGTCATCTTAAACCTATGTCCCCTAGCTTTGCACTCTCCCACCCTGGGAAAAAGACCTTGTCTATTCACCCTACCCATACCCCTCATGGCTTTATAAATCTTTATAAGGTCACCCCTCAGCCTCAGGTGCTCCAGGGAAAACAAACCCCAGGCTATTCAGCCTCTTCCTATAACTCAAACCCTCCAGTCCTGGCAACATCCTTGTAAATCTTTTCTGCACCCTCTCAAATTTAGCATCATCCTGCCTGTAGAAGGACAACCAGGATTATATGTCGTATTCTAAAAGTGGCTTCACCAATGTCCTTGGATAACTTTTTCAAAGAGAGGACACACACACGATGAGTAGAATGTTGAACAACGTCTTATTCTAAACATCACTGTTAGTAGCTCCAATGACTGCTATGTGTCTTAGTGCTGTTATAGTTGATGTGAGATTGGGCTATCAATATTCAACTTTCATCATTTGATTTTAATGCTTGAGACTTTCATGAACAAAAAAATGGTTTTATAAAAGGATGATGCCGATCAAAAATGGATGCTGTCAAGCCCAGTCAAGCTGCATGGAATATACAAAATCTGCTGCCTCAGAATTGCTATCTTAATTAAGAAGTACAGAAATCCAGTGAAATGTCAGGCAATTCACCAGTCTTGTTTTACTCACACTTGCTGCATAACTTTACATATTGAAGATAAAAAGTTACCTGCAGAGGGTTCAATTTGGAAAAGACAAGAAAGCTAGACTTGGAATATACAACTGAGCCTTATTTCAGTAGATTGAATGAAGAAATGTAAAATTGTAAGGAAAATGGAGTACAGAGAGACAGGAAGGACTGCAGATGCTGGAAGCTAGAGTCAATAAATGTGAAACTGGAAAAGCACAGCTGCTCAGAAAGTATTCAGGGAGCGGGAAAGTCAACAATTTGGGCCGAAACATTGACTTTCCTGCTTCTCGAATGCTTTCTGACCATCATGTGATCAGGCTTTGAAGTTATGGAATTCAGCGTGGAGGCCTAGAGGTTGTACAGTTCCTAAGTGTAAAATGAGGTTGTGCTGTGTTTCTTTGGAACATTGCAACAGGTCAAGACAGAAATATTATTGTGTGAGTGAGGTAGTTAATTGAAATAGCAAACACCTGGAAAGTCCGGGTCATTCCCACAGACAGAGTGGAGGTGTCCCCTAAAGCCATTAACAAGTCTGTGTTTGGTCTTGTCAGTGTAGAGCCATGTTAGGAGCACTGAATACAACAGACTAGATTGAAAGAAAGACATGTAAAACACTGCTTCACCTGGAAGGAGCCAAGGATAGTGAGGGGGGAGGAGGTGAATGGGCAAGTGCTATACCTTCTGTGATTGCACAGAAAGATGTCATGGGGGAGTGTGGAAGTATTAGGCGTGATGGAGATGGACCAGGGTATCAGGGAATGAATGGTCTTTGTGGATTGCTGACAGTGGAGGGGAGGGAAAGATATGTTTGTTGGTGTTATCCTGCTGGAAATGGAAATGGTGTTGGTTAATCCTTTAAATACTCTGAGGATGGCACGGTGGCTCAGTGGTTAGCACTGCTGCCTCACAGCAACAGGGACCCAGGTTCAATTCTAGAGTGGAGTTTGCATGTTCTCCCTGTGTCTGTGTGTGTTTGCATATGGTGCTCCAGTTTCTTCCCACAGTCCAAAGATGTGCAGATTAGATGCATTGACCATGCTAAACTGCCCCCTAGTGTCCAAGAATGTGCAGCGAGGTGAATTAGCCGTGGTAAATGCAGAGTTACAGGGATAAGGTAGGGGATTTGGCTCTAGGTGGGATGCCCTGCAGAAAGTTGGTGTGGATGCGACAGGTCAAATGTCCTGCTTTCATAATGTAGGGATTCTATTCTACATGGAAAATTCCTCTCTTTCAATTAAAATCTCAGGAAACACATGCCAGTGGAAAAGAAAAATAAAAAGTCCACCGCTGAATGAGAAGTCAAGTATATCGGCAATCTTCGATACTCCTGAGGAAACAGAGCTGCAGCTAAGATGTTGGGATTCAGGTTTCACACTTGCAACTCAGGGACTATAAAAACTGGAGGCACAGTGGCTCAGTGGTTAGCACCAGTGACCTGTGTTCAATTCCATTCTTGGGTGACTGTCTGTGTGGAATTTGCACATTCTCCCTGTGTCTGTGTGGGTTTCCTCCAAGTACTCTGGTTTCCTCCCACAATCCAAAAGATGTGTGGGTTAGGTGGATTGGCCAGAAAATGCAGGATTACAGGGATGGTGGGGGGGAAGGGTGCTGGTGGGGTGTGCAAGACTGGGTGCAATGCTGTTTGATGAGACAGTGTGGACTTGTTGGGCCAAATGGCCTGTTTTCACACTGTAAGGATTCTATGAACTGCAACAAAATGGTTTTACCATACCATTTAGTTCTTGCTCCTCCCCTCTCCCAACTTCTTTGTAAGCCTATGTTTTATGTGCATGTATTTTATTGAGTTTTATTACTTTTGTTTAGCTCATAAAACTCCACTCTCCTCAATGGAAGAAAATCTTGAAATTGGCTTTCCATTGTTTTTGATCTGGTCAGCTAAGTTTAATTGAAGTGCAATAGTGAAATTCTTAAAAAGGAAAAAACAAAGAGATACTTGTTATGACTGAATGAGGGCATGATTAAAAAAAGAGAGCTCTAACCCCTCCTCAGTTGGTCGTATTACTGAGTTTGAATGAGCACTGCAGGGTAGCTCCATCTGTGGAGATTTTCACTCCACTTTTGAGCAGCAAGAATTGGTTTGCCAGAAGTTTGGTTGTTCTGTGTAGAGAGGGGGGAAATGTGGTGGAAAGCCTGCCAAAAGTTGGCATACTGACAGGTCTATGCCTCCAGTTCTGGCCTACATGCAAAGGCTTTGACGCTTGCAAATGACTGATGGTCTATGCCTTCAAGACTCCTGCAGGCTGAGGGTCTTCACCACATTTTCAAAGGAAATTGCTGCCAGGGACTTAGCTTTATAGTAAAAGAACTTACATTTGAAATTGAAGCATTGCCAGTGATTGACAAGGTGCAATATTAAAAACTGAAGGTGGAATAAGGATGGAAATTATAATATCATAAATTTAAAATGCTATAAAAGTAACATATGAGCCTTAAAAGCAATAAATCAGCATGACCTAACATGAATGTTATTTTAGCTTAAAATTATTGCAGAAATATTCAAAAATTAAAGTTTTTTTTTACTGGAATTTGTACAAGCAACTAATTTCCAGTGATCACGTGGCTGCTTTAAGAGGTTAGAATGTGGAATTTTCCAATCTTTTGAAATAAGTAAATCAGATATATTTTTTGGAGATCTAGAGAAGGTGAAGGTGAAGTTGAAGAAGGTTGAAAAGAGATTCATATAGAACATAAAGAAACCAGCTGTGCATTGTATGTAATTCTGTCAATAAATAGATGCACAATGGAATGTGGGTATACTGCACTCCGCAGTCAGATCTGTTACTGATCCTGAGCTAAATTATAACTTTAGGTGTGCTGCCCTAATGCTACTTCCGTGAATGTAACTGAAAACATTGAACTTGAAAAGATGATTGCCCTAACTTTATCTGGTTCACCTGAAATTCCTGATGATTGAAAGATAATTGTCAAGAGTAAAAATAATTGTCAACATAGCTAGAGGTGGAATGACTTCTTGTAACATGAGTTGTAATGATCTGGGAAGCGTTGTCTGGCAGGGGCTAGATGCAGAATCAATAATACATTGTAAAAGGAATTTTGAATTGGGAATTGGGAATAGGGCAAGGGAATGGCACTCGTTGGATAGTCTACCAAAGAGCCAGCAGAGTGGCAGTGGTGTCAGTTAGCCTTATTCTGTTCTGTAAGATGCTATGATTTCTGAATATCCTGGCACAACTGAATAGGCATGCAGCAATAAACCATTGTCGATTTTTGTTTCAAAAGATCTAATTCACTAATATCTTTCAGAAAAGGAAAACTGCTGTCCATGCCTGGTCTAGCTTATGTCTGACTCCAGAACCATGGCAATATGATTGACTCAACAGCCCACTGAAATGGCCTGACAAGCTTTTCAGTTGTATCAACCACTAAAGTCTCAAAAAAGGAAAGAAACCGCACAGGCTCTCAGTATTGGCGAAGGAATCAATAATCATAGAATCCCTACATTGTGGAAGCAGGCAATTTGGTCCATTGAGTCCACAATAACCCTCTGAAGAGCATCTCATCCAGACCCACCCCATCCCTGTAACCCTGCATTTCCCATGGCTAATCCACCTAGACTGCACATCCCTGTACACCATGGGCAACTTAGCATGGACAATCCACCAAACCTGCATATATTTGGACTGTGGGAGGAAACCGCAGCACATAAAGGAAACCCTCGCAGGCACAGGGAGAATGTGCGAACTCCATACAGTTGTCCAAGGATGGAAGAGAACCCAGGTTTCTGGTGCTATGAGGCAGCTGTGCTAACTACTGAGCAACCATGCCATCCTGACAAAGACAAACTCAATCCTGTTAGCCCTCCATTATCGTCCTCACCAACATCAGGGGGCTTGTGTTAAAATTGGGAGAGATGTCTCACAGATGACTTAAACAACAGCCTGACATAATAAAGTTTAAAGTTAAACGTTACACTCCTTCTTAGTATTAAGTCAAAAAATAATGAAAAATATCTTACAGACAGTGCCCAAATAATAACATCACCAACCCTGACAGACCCTGTAGTGGGGGATATGTTACCCAGGGAGTCCTTAACATTGATTTTGGACCCCATGAAATCTCATGGCTTCAGGTTAAACATGGGCAAAGAAACCTCCTGCTGATTACCACATCATCCCTCGCAGCTGATGAATCAGTAATCCTCCATATTGAAGACCAGTTGGAGGAAGCACTGACAGTGATGAAGGCACAGAATGCATTTGAGATGGGGAAATTCAATGTCCATCACTAAGAATGGTTCAACAGCATCAATATTGATTAAGCTGATTGAATCCTAAAGGACATACCAGCTAAACTGTCTGTGGGAGATGGTGAGGGAACCACTAAGCACTAAATAGTTGACCTCATCTCCATCAATCTGCCTGCTGCAGATGCATCTGTCCAGATCAGTATTGAGAAGAGTGATCACTGCCCAACCCTTGTGAAGATGAAGATCCATCTTCATAGAATACATTGCATTGTGTTGTGTGGTACTATTACCTTGCTAAAAGGGACTGACTTCGAACAGATCTAGAAACTCAAGACTGAACACTCGTGACCATTGTGGGCCATCAGTAGTGGCAGATCTGTAGTGCAACACAATCTGCAATCTCACAGCCTGACATATCTCCCACTACACCGTTACCATCAAGCCAGGGGATCAACCCTGGTTCAATGCAGAATTTTTTTTACTCATCAACAGGACATTGGCATTGCTGGCCAGGCTAGGATTTATTGTTCACCACTAATTGCCCACAGGACGCATCGCTGTGGGGTCACATGTAGGCCAGATATGGATGATAGTTACATTCCCTAAAGGATATTATTGGACCGGATGAGTTTTTCCAACAATTGACAGTGGCCATCACTAGACTCTTAATTTGTTTTTTAATTACTGAATTCAAATTCCGCCATGTGCTGACTCAGAACATTACCTGGGTCTCTGGATTAATACTTTAGCAATAATGCCACTCAGCCAGCGCTCCTGTAGCCCAGGAAGGCATGCTTAGAGCAGTATCAGGCATAACTAAAAATTAGGTGTAAACCTGGTGAAGCTACAAAACAGGACTACATGGCGTGCCAAACAACATAAGCACAAGTGATAGACAGGGTATAGGATTTCAAATCAACAGATCAGATCTAAACTCTGCACATCCAATCCTAAATGGTGGGCTCAATTAAACAACTGACTGGTGAAGGAGGGTCCACAAATATCCCCATCATCAAAGATCAATGATCAGACAGCCTAGCATTTCAGCGTAAAAGATGAGGTTCAAGCATTTGCAACAATCTTCAGCCAGAAGTACTGAGTGAATGATCCATCTTGACCTCCTCCAGCGGTCCCCAGCCTCACAGATGGCAGTCTGCATTCAATATAAATCACTCTATGTGCTATCAAAAAATCAGCTGGAGATGCAGGCTACTGCAGAGACTATGAGCCTTGACAACATTCTGGCAATAGCATTGAAGACTTGTGCTCCAGAACCTGTCATGTCCCTGGCCAAGCTGTTCCAGTACAGCTACAACACTGACATCTATCTGACAATGTGGAAAATTGCCTAAGTATGTCCTGTTCACAAAAATGCAGGACAAATCACCACCCTATTAATCTACTCTCAGTCACTGGTAAAGTGATGAATGCTGTCAGCAATAGTGTTATCAAATTTAGCAATAACTTGTTCACGGATGCTTCTTTGGGTTCCACCATGGGCACTAACTTCTGATCTCATTACAGTCTTAGTTCAAACATGGACAATAGAGCTGAATTCCAGAGGTGAGGTGAGAGTAATAGCCCTTGACATCAAGGCTGCATCCAACCAAGTGTGGTATCAAGAAGCTCCTGGAAAACTAGAGTCAATAAGAATCAGGGAAAATTCTCCACTGTTTGTCATCATACCTGGCACATAGGAAGATGGTTGTGGCTGTTGGAGGTTAGTCATCTCAGGTCAAGGATATCTCTGCAGGAATTTCTCAGTATGGTATCCCACGCCCAGCCATTTTCAGCTGCTTCATCGATGACCTTCCGTCTATCACAAAGTCAGAAGTGGGGATGTTTGCCACTGATTGCGTAATGTTCAGCATCATACACAACTCCTCAGATACTAGAACAATGCATGTCCAAAGCGGCAAATTCATGTTCAAATGTTCAGATTTGGACTAACAAGTGGAAGTAACAGTTGTGCCACACAGGTGTCAGGTAATGACCATCTCCAACAAAAGAAAATCTAGTCATAGCCTATGAACCGTCACAGAATTCCTCTTATTAACCTCTTGGGGTTACCATTGACCAGAAACTAAACTGGTCTAGATATATAAATACTATGGCTATAAGAATAAATCAAGAATCTTACAGTCTATAAATTATCTCCTGACTCCCCAGAGCTTGTCCACCATCTAGTAGGCACACGTCAGGAGTTTAATGGACCACTCTCTACTTGCCTGGATGAATGCAGCTTCAACAACACTCAAGAAACTTGGCACTGTCTGGTACAAAGTATTTCACTTGATTGGTATGACATCCACAAACATTTAGGTTAACCATCATTGATGCTCAGTCATAGCAGTGTGGATCATCTACAAGATGCATTACAGAAATTTACCTTAGATAGTACCTTCCAAACCCACTACCAAAACCTTTTATAAGGACAATGGCAGCCGCGACATGGGAATACCACCAGTTGCATGTTCCCCTCCAAACCACTCGTTATTCTGACTTTGCAATATATCACTGTTCCTTCTGGGTTTAGATCTTGGAACTTCCTGTCCAATGTCACTAAGGGTCTACCCGCACCAAATGGTTGCGGTGATTCAAGAAGGCTTCTTACCACTAGCTTCTCCAGGCAACTGAGGGTGGGAAATAAATGCTGGCCCAGCTAGTGGTGCCCACTTCCATGAATGAATTTTAAAAAAAACATGAAGGATGACCCTGAGCAAGGTTTGTGAGGCTGACTAAGGATTAGCACCTTAAGGTAATGCAGACAAAGGTAACCACTATATATGCAAAGGCCAGATTTTATATGCTAGGAAATATGTTGTGAATAAAGATTGGTTTCTAAGCTAAAATGAAAGTAGAAAAGGTATTTAATTCAGTGCTTATGATGCAGCAGATGATCTTGTTCTCTCCAACTGCAAAAGGTAACAAACAGAAACCAATTATAAGGAACAAATATCTGACAAAGATTTTGAGGTACTTTGTTACTCCAGTGCAGATTAAATATCAGCTTAATGATCATTACTGCCATCTCCTGACCTGTATCTATTTTAGACTGGCCTGTCATTATTCCAGTCAGAAGCCAAAGAAATGAGGGACCCACTCATTCTTGGATGATTAACATAAAAGTGTCAAGCAGAATCTGTCACATGGACCACAGGGGATACTCATGTAACCTTAATTAATTTGTGCTTCTTCTCCTTATTATTTGTGTTTTCTCTCACTATCTGGGTTTACTTGCTTGTTGTCTTTATTTGCTTGCCTCCCTCAGTCAGCAAGTGGTTTCTTAACCACAACGCCTCGACTAACCCTAACTGTCACAACAGGTCCAACACCCCTGGCAGGTTCTCAGAGATATCGCCAACTTCCATGGGAGACCCTGCCAAGTGCATGAGGATTGGCAGCTCAATTTGTGAGAATGCCCAGACAACACTCATTTCATCTCCATTATCCATGTCAAATCTTCCTGCTGATAGTTTGCATAAAGCCCTCATTTTCAGATAAATTTACTGAATGTAACATTTCTTCACATCTGAGTCATTTGCTCACTTATCTCAACAGCACTAAGCGACTGGTTTCAATTGTTATCATAGATAATACAATTCCAGAAAGCTCCTCACCATTGTGAATGCATCACTTGAGGAGATACAGTGCTAAATTAATTCAGAAGATTCTAAGCACAGTAAGAATTAGCAAATTGGCCTAAGCTAGGATTCTCACTCATAATATTTTTAAAAACTTAGTTAACATTGTTGTCGCGGCCAAGTGGTTAAGACAATGGATTAGAACTCTTTTAGGTGAGGTTCTGTGGTGCAATGGCGAGCGTGTTGGACTTTGGTGGGTGTATTGACAATGCTATTCAAAGGTTGTGAGTTTGAGTCCCACCAGAGTTGAGTTTTAACATAAGCAGGCTAGGTGAATTGGCCATTGTGTACAGGGATGTATAGGCCAGGTAGTTCAGCCATGGTAAATGCAGATTTTTGGAGGTCCTTGGTACTGTAGTGGTTAGTATCCCTGCCTGTCTCGCAGGAGACCAGGGTTCAATTCCCTACTGGGGAGGATCCTATAAGAACACCTCTGAGTAGTACCCCAATCATCTTGTTATTCCCCAACCATTGACTATTGTCTCCGCACTGACTAGGCCTGGCTACCTTTCAACTATGTGACTACACCACCAACTCAGTTCGACTACCCCCTGACCACTTTACTACTCTAAAGGCACCTCATTATCTTCCCCAACCTGACCACACACTTACCTACCTACTCCCCTCACCCACCCATCAGCTCAATTACTTGCCCACTCACCATTCATCCACTGCACTGCACATCTCTTTGACTGTAAGGATCGGAGTTCCCTGAAAATCTGTGCAGCGGTGTCGAGATGGGAGAGTCTTTACCCACACAGTGGTGTGCCTAGAAGAGTCGAGCCAGGAAACTTGTCCCTGATTCATACAGGAGTTCTGACTGTGGTGCTGCTTGCTGCTTTGGGAATTTGCATGTGCCTGCCTATTGGGAGTTAATGGTTACAAAGTTGTGCAAGGTTCAGTGCTAAAGGATCCTACAGGTGATTCATGTTCCATGCCTGGAAGAATGAAAGCGTGGGATTACTGCCTATGGGTACAGTGGACAGACAATGAACCCTGTCAGAGTGGAAAGTTAATTTGGTGCATGCCTTACCATTCACTACTGAACGTGCATTGTGCATGGGGGATTGTGGCCTTACCCCATTACCTCAAAACCCCATCCCTGTATTATTTACAACAATTATATCCTCAGGGGAAGTGCTTTTGTCTTTTGTACCTTCCTGCGTAATTTGTGGATTTGCTGTGTTCCTTGTTATTGGAGAAGCTGTTGTAAATTGTTGAAGCCAGGAGGGAGTGGTGTGGGCCTCTTCAAGGAGGGACAAAACTGGTCCACAGGTTCAAGTTCTAACTTGGAATTTTGATGGAATTAGACAGGAGCTTGTATGGGTTGATTGGAGTAGTTTTATTGCAAACAAAGGGACCTCTGGAGGCCTTTAAAAGGGTGATAGCTAGAGTTCAACGTCTATACTTTCCTGTGAGAATGAAGGGCAAAACTGGTGGGAGTATGGAACCCTGGATGATAAGAGATATTGGAGCTTTGACAAGAAAAGAGAAGGAGGCATGGCTCAGGAACTGGCAGCTGGGATCAAGGGAATCCCTGGAGGTATGTAGGGGATACAAGAGTTTACTGAAGATGGAAATCAGGAGGGCGACAAGGGGGCACGAAATAGAATTGGCTGAGAAGATTAGGGTGAATCCAAAAGAGATTCTTTAAGTATATTAAAAGAAAAAGAATAACTAGAGAGACAATAGGACCCCCCAAGGACCAAAGTGGACATGTATGTGTGGAACTGTAGGAGATGGGTGAGGTCCTCAATGACTATTCTCCGCTGTGTTTACTGTGGAGAAAGACAAGAAGACTTGGGAATTTGGGGAAGTTAGTGGCGATATCTTGGGGACAGTCCATATCACAGTAGAGGAGGTGTTGGATATATTGGAATGTACGAAGGTGGATAAATCTCCTGGTCCTGACCAGATATGTCCAAGAACCCTGCAAAAGCTAGAGAAGAAATTGCAGGGGCCCTGGCTGATATATTTGCATCATTGTTAGCCACGTGTGATGTCCCGGAAGAGTGGAGGGTAGTGAATGTTATGCCCTTATTCAAGAAGGGCTGCAAAGAAAAACCTGGGAATTATAGACCAGTAGGTTTAACATCTGTGGTAGGTAACTTACTTGAGAAGATTCCGAGGGATAAGATATATATGCATTTGGAAAGACAGGGTTTGATTAGAAGTAGTCAGTATGGCTTTGTGCGTTGGAGATCATGCCTCACAAATTTGTTCTTTGATGACATGACCAGGAAGGTTGATGAGGGCAGGGCGGTAGATGTAGTCCATATAGATTTTAGTAAGGCCTTTGATAAGGTTCCACATGGTAGGTTACTCTGGAAGGTTAGATCGCATGGAATCAGGGAGAGCTGGCAAATTGGATACACAATTGACTTGATGGAAGGAAGCAGAGGGTAATAGTGGACTTGTTGGACTGGAGGCCTGTGACTAGTGGTGTGCCTCAGGGGTCGGTGCTGGGCCCATTGCTGTTTGTTATCTATATCAATGATTTGGATGAGAATGTACAAGGCATGATTAGTGAGTTTGCAGATGACACTAAAATAGGTGGTATCGTGGACAGTGAGGAAGTTTATCAGAAATTGCAGCAGAATCTTGATCAGCTGGGGAAGTGGGCCGAGAAATGGCAAATGGAGGTTAATATAGATAAGTGTGAGAGGTGTTGCACTTTGGAAAGTCAAATCACGTTAGGAGTTTCATGGTGAATGGTAGGGCCTCAAGGAGTGTAGTGGAAGAGGGGGACGTTGGAGTGCAGGTGCACGGTTCTCTGACAGTGGAGTCACAGGTCGACAGGGCAGTGAAGAAGGCTTTTGGCACACTGGCCTTTATCAGTCAGAGCATTGAGTACAGAGTTGGGAAGTTATATTGCAGTTGTACAGGACATTGGTGAGGCCGCACTTGGAGTATTGTGTTCCGTTTCGGTCACCTTGCTATAGGAAGGATGTTATTAAACTGGAAAGAGTGCAGAAAAAATTTACAAGGATGTTGCCAGGACTCAAAGGATTGAGTTACAGGGAGAGGTTGGACAAACTAGGACTTTTTCTTTAGAGCATAGGAGATTGAGGGGGGATCTTACAACTGTGTATATGATCATGAGAGGCATGGCTAAGGTGAATGCACCCAGTTTTTTATCTAGGGTTGGGGAAGCAAAGAATAGAGGGCATTAGTTCAAGGTAAGAGAGGAAAGAATAAATGGGAACCTGAGGGGTAAATTTTTACACAGAGGGTGGTATGCATATGGAATAACCTGCCAGCGGAAGTGATTGAGGCGGGTACATTAACAATATTTAAAAGCATTTGGACAAATACATGGATAGAAAGGGTTTAGAAGGATGTGGACCAAGTGCAGGGAAATGGGATTAATGCGGATGGACATTTTGGTCGACATGGACCAGTTTGGCCCAAAGGGCCTGTCTCCTTGCTGTAGGACTGACTCTACGACTTTATGACTATATGAGTGGATTGTCATCTCTGAACAGAAGGCCTGTGATCATTCTTAAAAGTTGTAATTTCAGAGTCTCTTGGGCTAATACAACTAGGAGGGGGAGTCAAGAAGACCTTCAGCAAGCATCTCAGGAAGAGGAGGAATGAAGTTGGCATCAGGGATATTATCGCTGTGTTTGTGCTATCCATGAGTGATTTACCAGAATCAGAGTTTTCTAAAACTGATTGTGAAAATGTGTTTACACATTGTCTGCTAGCTGGCTTGCCATAGTCATGTGGCCTCTACCTCTGCTGTAAACATTTTTGTGTTCGTTTGTGACAAACCATTACAACACATCACTTGAAACATGATCTCAGTTTTGTGAAGCTGAGATTAAGCAAATTTTCAGAGCCTCAGAGACAGATAACTGTTATAAAGAAAGGAAAAATTGAAACTAAAGTCTGTAACTTTGAAGAGCTGGATGAGCCAGAATGACTGTGAATGTTATACTCCCTGTTGCTGTGGAAATAGAAGGAGGTATAGGAAAGAATTGGAAATTGTTCCAGTCTCAGTGGCAAAACTACAAGATAGGTACAGAATTGAATAAAAAAGGCTAAGCAAATCTGAGTAGCGATTCTGTTTTCTGCACTGGGGAAAGTAGGGTAGAATCTGAATTGCACCTAAACCTCAATGAGGAGCAAGAAACACCAACTCAAAAAAATTTGAAAGTTTTGAAGGCATACTTCAAACACTGACAACGTTACTTATGAACGGTCTGTGTTCAACATCAGAGTTCAGGGCAAAGGGAGATGATTGATCAGCCTGTGATGGCACTGATAAACCTAGCTGAATCCTCAGAGATGAACAACTGAAAGATTTCATTTTGAGATAATATTATCTTAGTTACAAGCGATCGCACCATGACAACACTGTGGGGAAGCAGTGCTCTAACTACAAGAAGCTAAATCACTTTGCATTCAAGTGTTTAGGTAGAAAGATGCAGAGCAAGGCAATAAAGCTGGTTGCTGGAGAGATGTCTGTCTATGATTCTGATGAGTCACTCTGCACCATACAACAGGGGGCATTGATAAGTCTAAGTGGTTTGTGAGTGTTAGAAAAATGATTGCAGAAGGGAAGCATCAAATTAACATGAAATGCCAGACAGGCAACAACATGAGCTTCATAGACATTTACGTAGCGGCTCAAGATGGTGACGCAAAAATGAAGCCCTCAAAATTAAAATTGAGTCTATATATTGGAACAAATCTTAACTCAAGAGCAAATGAGGGTGAGAGTTCAATTCAACAGGATGAGTGAAGATCTATAGTTCCAGATAGTAGACATTAAACAATACATCTCAACGGAAGCAAGTCTGAAGCTTGGACAGGTCATCAAACATTGTCAGAAAAGGACTACTGAAGATTCTAGAACATTACAGATGTTTTTAAAGGTCTTGAATGGCGACCTGGTGAACATCACCTCAAAGGAGATGAGAGTGTGGGATCAACTCAGCCTCTGTTCTCAGATCTGACCTGAAAGACGAGATAGAGAAACTGGTGGGCTCACTATCACAGGAGGTCCTAACACAGATTGAGGACCAAGAAATAATTCTTTGAGGAGCTAGCAGCTGACGATAAGCAAGTGAAATCAGAATAAACAGTCTCTAAAGAACAGCGGTAGATAAAACAGGTTAAGATAAAGGAATGGGCTAAGAAGAAAATGCTGCAACTGAATATTCCTGAAGTCGAGTAAGTAGGTCATGTACTAACAGTAAAAAGACTTTGTTCAGATCCTGACAAAGTGAGATCTATAGCAGAGATGCAGTGACCAACAGATACAAAAGCAGGGCAATGATTTATTAGATTTGTGAACTATCCTGCAAAGTTCTTGCCTAATTTGGTCATCAGAATGTGAACCTCTATCAAAGCTCACTGCTTAGGATGTGTAGTGAGATTAGGGTTCAGAACAAGGAAGAGCTTTCACTCAAATCAGTAAAGTAGCCATAAGAGCTCAACATGATCTAGAAGTCACCAATCCAGAAGAGAAATGGAATTTGAAAGATAGATCAAGCACTTGCAATGGGGACAACACTCCAGTAATGGTGAAGTCTCAGTTAAACTGACAACAAGAACCCTGTACACATCATTAAAAGACCCAAATAATAATAAAATGCCATATGCAGAGGCTGATGAAAGTGGGACAACTTAGAATTAGTTCTGTTCATGAATGATCATTTTTCTTTCATGGTCATGTATATTGGGCAACGTGGATGGCTAGGTACCGTAGAAAAGCTTGCGTGCACTACATTTAATGAAAACAGAGATGTTTGGAGAAATGCATTGAAACATAGTGTATTAGCCGACTTGCTATAGCCATGTGATCCCGACATTTGCTGTAAATACAAAACACATCACTTGAAACAGAAACGTCTCCTCGTCAGATTGTTCCACAATTCCCCATCATTCTAATATCCTGCCGTAGAAAATTACTGGCTGTAGCAGTGATGAAAAGCCTGCTTTTGTCATCATGTTTTAATTTTGATGTGATGCCTGATTACCAATCACTGATGTTGGGGTAGAGTGCTGCCATGAATCCTCCTACTTATGCCAGTCTAGGGTGTTGTTCAGAGGTGGAGGATACACACTGAATAAATCTCTAGCAGAAGAGACGCTGGTTTTGAGATGTGGTTTATTACACCTATGAATCCATATACAGATTACATTAATTCTTAAATATTTTACATATCTTTAACAAGAGGTAGAGAAAGACATGTGCTTCCATCAGGAGACCATGTCAGAGTATAAATGATGTCTGTTTGAACCCTCAAGTTGCCTGCTGTATCTAATCATGCACTGCGTAGCAGTGTTTTATATCAGAACGGATGGATTGTCACTGAGATTAACCCTTCATATCATTACATTACATAAAACCATAGCATTTTCTTGTTCAAAATCATGATGTTAAAGTCACTACAAAAATTGTTCCAGAGCAACTTTATCTTCAGCAGTTTTAAAAATACATACAGAGCTGGAGCTTGATGCACTCAGGATAATCTGAGATGCTGAGCGCATCATAGAGAAGGGGTTTAGTGAGGTGGTCACACCTAAAGTGCAGACAGGGAGTAGCTGGGTGACCACTAGGAAACGCAGAGGGGAATAGGCAGAAAGTGCAGGAACCCCCTATGGCCATTCCCCTCAAAAACAAATATACCGTTTTGGATACCGTTGGCAGGGGAATGACTATTCAGGGGAAAGCCCCAGTAGCCAGGTCAGTGGCACTACAACTGGCTCTGGGGTACAGAGGGAGAGGATAAAGGTAAACAGGACCTTAGTGATAGGATATTCAATAATTAGGGGGGACAGACAGGAGATTCTGTGGCCACAGACAGGAATCCAGGATGGCGTGTTGCTTCCCGGGTGCCAGGGTCTGGGCAGTCTCGGAATGGCTGCAGAATGTTCTCAAGGGGGAGGGTGAGCAACCAGAAGGCATTTTGCACGTTGGCACAATGGAAATAAGGATGACGTCCTGTGGAGTGATTACAGAGAGCGAGGAAAAAAGTTAAAAACCAGGACCTCACCGGTGGTAATCTCCAGATTACTACCAGTGCCATGTGCTAGTGAGGATAAGAACAGGAGGACATGGCAGATGAATGCGTGGCTAAAGAATTGGTTCAGGGGGCAGGGATTCAGATTCCTGGATCATTGGGATCTTTTCTGGGGCAGAGTTGACCTGTTCAAGAGGGACTGGTTGCACCTGAACTGGAGGGGAACCAACATCTGGCGGGTAGATTTGCTAGTGCTTCAAGGGAGGGTTTAAACTAGATTGGCAAGGGGTTGGGATCCTCAACAGCAGGGAGGCAAATGTGAGGCTGGAAGTTGATACGGTAATCAGAAATAGCAAGTTGAAGAGACAGGTCAGGATGGGATAGGGCAGGGAGTGAGGAATGCCTGATGGATTAGATTACATCTATTTCTATGCAAGAGGGCTGACAGATAAGGCCAATGAACTTGGGGCATGGATAGGTACATAGGTCTGGGATAATATAGCCATTACAGAAACGTGGCTAAGGGAGGGACAAGATTGGCAGCTTAATGTGCCAGGGTACAGGTGCTTTAGGTGGGACAGAGATGGAGGAAAGTGGGGAGGAGTTATATTTTTGATTAGGGTGACTAACACAGCAGTAGTCAGAGATGAAATATCTGAGAGATCATCCAGTGAGGCTTTGTTGGTGAATCTAAGAAATAAGAAGGGGGTGATGACGTTATTGGGGTTATGCTATAGGCCCCCAAATGGTCAACAGCAATTTGAGGAACAAATATGCAGGAAGATTGCAGAGACTTGCAGGAAAAATAGGGTTGTCATAGTAGGGGATTTGAATTTTTGCATATGGAATAAGCTGTTGGTGGAAGTGGTTGAAGTGGGTACATGAACAACATTTAAGAAGCATTTGGATGAATATGTGGATAGGAAATGTTTCGAAGGATGTGGGCCAAGTGCAGAGAAATGGGGTTAGCATGGATGGATTTTGATCAGCATGGACCAGTTTGGGCTGAAGGGCTTGTCTCTGTGCTGTAAATTCTATGACTCTATGACTCTATAACTGTTCACAATTGGGCACTCCCTTAGTGCCTGATATTTGGGTGTCTTTGACTGGCCTCATGCAAGTACACAATCATACCCCAGGGACTGTGCCACAGGTGAAGGAAGGCTGCTACTTTCAATGGAAAAATGCAAACATATTTATAGGATACCTTCAATCAGCACTGGGCCAGCTTCATCTCATGGTGGGTAGTAGGATAGCTCAGCGGGATGACAGACCTTCACTTGGATAGAGTTCCTCCTTTTGGTTGAAATTGTGACTTTTTTAAAAATCTTGTCCTTTGGAAAGGTAGGTATATTTTAAAGGATTCATGGCCTGGCTCCATCTGTACTTATAATGGGAGTGAGATTTGCAGCGACAGTACAGGTGCTGAGTCATGTCTATAAAGATTTTTGATTTGCTTACACTCAAATACTTTTTTTATCCAGCTCAGTAAACTGGAGTGAGGTGAATCAGTTGGATGAATACCTAACCTAGCAACGGGGTACACTGTATAATTTTTGAACAGTATTTTATGTTTGAGAAATAGAGTGTATCGATTAGTCACTCTCTGAGTAGTCACAACCCAATTGCATTGCCTTTTAATGATTCCATAGCTGTCAGAGATTGAGCAGATACGGCTCACTTGTCTGTGTCTACAGTTAAATCAGCAGTTTCATGTTTCACAAAGTTAACCAGAAATAAAATGAAGCTCCGCAGTTACAAGCATAAATAGGAACAGAAGTTAGCCTCATGTCTGGCTTATCACTCATGCAATGATGATGCCATATGGATCCATGGGCAGAACAGTATAGGATCTCAAAGGAGCGAGATCTAACATCTGGCTCTTCTTAAAGTCTCTGTAAAAGTGTCTGTCATTTTAACATGACCAGTAACCAATTGTTGACTTGCAACAAACTATATATTGTTAACTACAAGAGATTTAGGCAGTAAATTTCTTTCCTCTACCTTATTAGACCAAGAAGAGACTGTAGTGCCCTACATTTAAAAAGGATGATGGCAGCAAACCTCACCAGCTCATACAGTGCAGTGAGTTGGCAAGCCCAAACAACAATACTTTCCCACCAATCTACTTATCCCTGATTCCCTTAAGTGACCAGTAATCCAGCAAACTCAGCCTGGAAAATACCCAACAACTGAACACCCTGAGCCTGTCTTACTTGTAGGGATTCAAAGGGATAAAAAGTTATTTGACCATGGAGAACAATTGCAAGCAAGAAGTCATGTGGTGAATCTCCAGGAATATATCGAATCTGAGGTGATGACTTCCACCTCCAAGACGAGAGCCCTAAATCCAATGACATCTGCACGATGGTGTAATTGGCGAGTGGATGGGCTGCTTTTTTAGTTGCCTCATGCAAGTTTCTTGCCTAATGGCCTAATGGCTCAGTGGTTAGCACTGCTGTTTCACAGCATGAGGGGCCTGGATTCGATTCCACTCTCGGGTGACTGTCTGTGTGGAGTTTGCACATTCTCCCCGTGTCTGCATGGGTTTCCTCCGTGTGCTCTGGTTTCCTCCCACTGTTAAAAGATGTGCAGGCTAGGTGGATTGGCCATGCTAAATTGCCCATAGTGTCAGGGATGTGTAGATTAGGAGGATGGGTCTGGGTGGGATGCTGTGAGAGTCGGTGTGGAGTTGTTGGGCTGAAGGGCCTATTTCCACACTCTAGGGTGTCTAAGTTTCTAACCATTAAAAGAAGACCAACAGGAGGAGACAGAATTCAAGCATACAACAAAGGCGATTCTTCTTCTTCAGCCTGAAGCAGATCACAAATGGGAAAATCGGCTATGGAAGATTGGAGCTTGATGGATTTATTTTCTCGTATTAGTTCAAACTTCCATTATTTTAAGCTTGTATATATTACCGACAAGTTCCAGCCAGAATGAAGGTAGTTGAGTAATTGTCCCGTTAATCAGATCCTGAGATCAGGCTTGCTGTAAGTGACTAGAATTGATTTTGTGCACATAATTTAGATTGTGTGCTTCTCCTCCAATCATAGAAGCTTTGTTGGAAAAATAATCCTGTTTTTTTTCGTCTGCAGATTTTGCTGCAATTTTAGTTTGAGTTTCATTAGTCATACAGACTTTGTTTAACTAAATAAACTCTATTCACTGTTTAAACAAGACTTGAGGGGAGGTGATGGCCTAATGGCATTAACATTAGACTATTGACAGAGGGAATGTTCTGGAGACCCGGGTTTAAATCCTGCCATAGCAGATGGTGAAATTTGAATTCAATAAGTTTCTGGAATTAAGAGTCTAATGATGACTGTGAAACCATTATTGCTTGTCAGGGAAAGACCCGTCTAGTTCACTAATGTCTTTTAGGGAAGGAAATTGCCAATCTTACCAGGTCTGGCCTACATGTGACTTCAGATCCACAGCAAAGTGGTTGACACTTGACTGTCCTTTGGGCAATTAGGGATGGGTAATAAATAAAAAATAACTCAGTTTACTCTTGAAATAGTCATCTTTTGCTCCATGTCTTGCACAGCCTGTAACTCTCTGGCTGACTCAATCAGAACCAATTCTAGAGTAGGACAAATTGGGGTGACCATCCTAGGCTCTGTACTATGCAGAGGCCCTGTCATGGGACTATGGGCACTTAGGAGGAACTGGAAACCATGGTGCAGGCTTTGAAGAAGTGAGACTGGTACCATGTGACATTTTGTTTCATTTCCAGCTTAATTTGAAACTGACAAGGTAAAAAATAATGCAAAGAAGCTTTGTGGACCGTACAGTGAGTTTTCCAAGGGAGCGACCCACACGATGTGGTTTGTCTTGGAACTCACACACCCTTAGAATCTTCCATGGACACAATGATGTTAAACTCTCTCTATGTTTCAAGTTCATTCTTCAGTTCTGACTGTCATATGCAAGAGCTAGGTTTTATTGCCTAATACAGTTGTCCACAGACATTGTGGACATTCTGTTCATTGAGGGTTACCAAGGTGACTGAGAGGCGCTGACTAAGTAGATCTTTCTTCACAGAGACCTCTGGTCGATCAGTAGTGAATAACTGGTAGCAGTGCTTCCGCTGGTGCTGGTTTTTGGGCCAGGCAGGTGGAGATATTAGACCGGACTGTACGATGGTCAGTGTAGCCGTTGTCAGCTCCTGTCATGGTGCTGGTGATGCAAACACCCTCTCAGTCCCTCACTCGGACAATGATGCAGTCAGGCAGGTACCAGTGTCTGGAGTGAGGAGTTGCCATGAGATCTTGTGTTTGTCCTTCTGGTCAGATAGAGTGTTCAGTGTGACCAAGCCGTACAGATTTTTACAGTATAGAAGGAGGCCATTTGACCCATCGTATCTGTACTGGCTCTAGAAAGAGCTACTCAGCTAGTTTCTTTCTCCAGCCCCACCTCCGTAGCCCTCTAAAAAATTGCACAATGCTTTTCATTTGACCTTTTAGCTGACAAAAGAGCTGGATTCCATAGGAGGTTTCAAAGAGAGCTGTTTATATATTTGAAATTGAAGAAGTTAGAGCCCCCTAAGATGGATACATGGGGGCTGTGTTCACCAAATAGTCCGGTCCAAAGCCCAGAAGATCATAAGTAGACATGTCTTCAGGAAGACTCCATTGTCATATTTATACATGCAACTTTTACTATATCCATTCCATTGCCAAGCATGCAGACTGGAAAGTGGAGGGGAGGTTGGCATTCCACAGTTATTAGCCTCTCAGTACATTAGTAGGCAAGCCTGAGACTGACACATCCTTTTTGCAGGGGAATAAGAACTTGCCCTTCTCCAGCTGGGACGGACAGGTCTCAATGATGAGAGGTGTAACCCCTTACAAGACAGTATCGAGCTGATGAGGGAGTTGCCTTTGTCACTGGGGTACTCTTCTTTCAGCTCTGGGGTCCTCAAGCTCCAATGAGCTCCGTCTTCAACCCACCCTACCCACCCCATACCCCAGCCTCCCCTTCCACTCTCACCTCTCCAGCCCACTTTTGTGATGCCCAAAACTCCTTTCCCACCCTTTAATCCCCAGCCCACCAACCGGTACTTCACACTCTCACAAACCACACTACAGCCCAACAAAAGTCCACCCTAGAAAGTTGCATGAATGCTAAATGAGATTTTTCCAGTGGGTTTATTCAGTTTCCTCCCTCCAGGAAATTGGTAAGAACTCACTGACCCATTTGTGTTTATTTGTGGATCTGTCTCCGTCTAACTTGTTATGTGTTGGTGATCTGGGAGGATGGCCTGAAATTGGCGTCTGGTTGTCTAAATTGGCTCCCCCCCAACCTCATGATGCTATCCTGACACAGCTCCCTGGCCATTTTACTACCCTTTTCCTACCTCTTAAATGCCAGCCACCAATGTTAACCCCAATATTTCTTTCTGTTAATTCTGCCTTTCCTCTGAGACTATTTAGATGCAGGAAGTGGAGCGCAGGATTAGTACTTAATCCTGAAGAGGTCTTAATGGATCAACAGGTTGTTTCGTTGCTGATTCTCATGGATCTTTGCTCCCTGAGCAATTTGCAGCAAATATTTTCAGGCACTGACTGATCTACTGTGAGTATTTTCCCATATATTCTGTTTTTATTTCCGATTTTACAGCTTATTCCTTTTACAAGAAAAATATATTGATTGGACATGATGGCACAGTGTCAATCATGAACTTAGTTACGAATCATAATCTCCTGTTTGCTTGAGTTGCTGCCTGTAATTGTATAACTACGGTGTTTTTTTTTTGATTATCCATCAGTAACTAGTAGCAGCAGCACTGTGTAGAATCAGGAGTTTTGTATTTGGGGCAGTAAATTGATGCCAGGATTGAAATGGGTCTCTGGATAAGGAAAACAACACTCAAAACTGATTGCATCTAATGTCTTGCAATTTGCTGCAATCTTAAAGAAATGAAAGATTAATGCTTCTGACAAATGGAGAATTCATTTTATTTCATAAAAGCAAGTTTCAAAATGTTAGCAGGAGATGAAAATAGGAAAAGCTGAGTAGACGTTGAAAGCACAATATTTGCAGGATATGGACCATGTTCAGGCAGATGGGATTCGTTTAGAATGGCATCATGGTCAGTACAGACATGGTGAGCCGAAGAGCCCATTCCGGTGTGTACTATTCTATGGTTTATGTTCTATATTAATATCATGACTGGGGTGGGCTCCCCTCAATAGAAGAGAGCTGGAAACAATGTTGTTATAAGCTAATAAACTTGTTATCCATTTACACTGTTTATAAGATAGATTGTGCTGTGTTGTGTTTCATGGGCAGAATATCAGTATTCTTTTAATTGACATACTCATGATATCATTGTATCAAAACATGTCAGTTCCTTCATAGATAACACAGTGTGGAGCTGGAGGAGCACAGCAGGCCAG
>NC_063358.1:17966293-17978837 GCF_021869965.1 Rhincodon typus | reverse complement strand
CTGAACCGAAACGTCAGCTTTCCTGCTCCTCTGATGCTGCCTGGCCTGCTGTGTTCCTCCAGCTCCACACTGTGTTATCTCTGACTCCAGCATTGGCAATTCTTACTATCTCTGATGTCAGTTCCTTCAGCCTTATAGGGAATGGCAAAACTTCCACCTTTTTAAGGCATCTACCAATTCAACAACTGAATATTGAGAAATGGGATGATCACTGAAAGTCCTGCCCTTGCCTACAAAGCCCTGTTACCATGATCCTACCTGTACTCACCTGGATGCACATACCCTACAATGATTTCTGACAAAGACTCTCTCGCTCTGTGGTCTTCAATATGTAGATCACAGCCGACTGGTCAATCGCAGATTCTCTGAGAGTTGACCTTACAGGCAGTCTGGATTTGCTCCCTGCCCACATACTAATTGTCAAGCCATTGCAACTTTTCCACTTTGGGAAGCTGTATGGCTGGAAAGAAGTGCATAATCTTAACAGGCTTTGCCAGCTTGTTATACCATGTTATAGTCTAGTCTAAGTGGACTATCATTGCTGGGTAAAGCAAGCTTTGTTGAAGCAGTGCTAACAAATGAAAAAGAAATGTACTAGGAACTGAGGCGTGAAGCTAGTATATTACAGAACTAGAACAAAGCAGGCTATTTTACTCATGTCCATGTGGACTGTCTGCAAGAGCAACTTAGCTCGTCCTGTTCCTCTGCTCTTTCTCTTGGAATCTTCTGTCTTTTTCTCTTCAGCTGCTTATTTCATAGGTCCTTGCAGGACAAAAAATAATTACATTGCTGTACTCCACATTTACTGAATGAGCAGTGCAACCCACCAGAGCCTTGGTTACAAATCAGAACCACAGAGGTGACCTTCCATGCCTCCACATTCGAAAGCAGCCAGTACATTCTGGATATTCCAGAGGCATAAACCCAGGGGTCGACCTGCAACATGACACGTGACAGAGTTATAAATTTTAAGGTGAAAAAATAATGAAGTATAATGAACCTGGACTATCAAAAACAAACAAAAACTGCTGAGAAGTTAAGGTGTTGGACTGCTAATGCATTGTGCTCTACATGCCTGAGTTTGAATCCCACCCTCGTCATTCTTTTGAGAAGTATCTACTGTTGCTATCAATTCTTGGATTAGTAAACTTCAGGTGATCAGGAAGGAGAGATCACATCCAGAGTGCGTCACAGCCTGAGAATATAATTTGGGGAACTTGGTTCAGAGATTGTTATGGATGAAACAGGTTTGAATTCATGGGACATTGGCATCAGTACTGGGGAAGAAGGGAGCTGCTCTGATGAAACAGACTACACCTGGATCATGCTGGGATCGGAGTCCTGGCAAATTGCATGACTAGAGCTTTGGATAGGGCTTTAAAATAAATAGTGGGTGGTAGGTTCAATTGCATGGGAAATTATCAAAAACTTTAAAGGGGGGAGCACTTAGCAGAAGTTATTGAAGTTTCTAGAACAAGTAATAGGACGGAGAGTATGGAAAGGGTCAGGAATTTAACTTCAGGCACAGCATATAATGAGGCAATAATGAGAAGGGTGATAGTCAACACAGGACTGACAGTATTGTACTTAAATGCACGCAGTATTACAAAGAAGGTAAATGAACCTGTGGTGAAAATTGAAATTGGCAGGTATAATTTTGTGAGTAGCACAGAGATGTGGCTGCAAGGGGATCAGGGTTGGGAAGTAAATATCCAAGGATACACTTACTACTGGAAGGACAGGCAGATAGACAGAGGGGGTGGGATTGCCTTGTTAGGGAGAAATGAAATGAAATTAATAGCAAGAAGTGAGATAGAGTCAGTACGTTGGAAATTTGTGAGTTGAGGAACCGCAAAGTTAAACCTGATGGGAGTTGTGTACGGATCTCCTAGTATTCAGGATGTAGGGAAGAAATGAATCAGGTTCTTTTACAATAATCATGGGGGACTTTGAGATGCAGGTAGACTGGGAAAATCCGATTAGAGATGGATCTCAAGAAAAGGAATTTATGGAATACCTACAAGATGATTTTTTTTGGAGCAGCTTATGGTAGATCCCACTAGGGAGCAGGCAATTGTGGATCTGGTGCTGTGTAATGAGGCAGACTGATTAGGGAGCTTAAGGTGAAGGAAGCTCTTGGGGCCTGTGACCATAGTATGGTACAATCAATCCTGCAGTTTGAGAGGGAGAAATTGGAATCAGATGTAACAGTATTACAATTGAGTAAAGATAACTCAAAGACATGATGGAGGAGCTGGCCAGAGTTGATTGGCAGGGGAGCCTAGCAGGGAAGACAGTGGAGCAGCAATGGCAGGAATTTCTGGGGGTAATTTGGGAGGCAAAGCAGAAATTCAGTCCGTGGAGGAAGAAACATAATAAGGAGAAGCTGACGCAACCATGGTTGATCAGGGAGGTCAAGGACAGCAAAAAAGCAAAAGACAAAACACACAATGTGGTGAAGATTGGTGGGAAACCAGAGGATTGGGAAGCCTTTAGAAAACAGTAGAAGATCAGTAAAAAAGCAGTAAGGATGGAGAAGATGAAATTTGAGAGTAAGCTAGCTAGTAATATAAAAGAAGATTGCAAGAATATTTTTAGATATATGGAAAGCAAGAGAGAAGCAAAAACATTCTGAAGAAGAGTTATAGCGGAATCAAGTGGAATCTTTGGACAAAGACAATTTTACAGCAGGACCCGAAGGGCTGTGAATGCTTCTCACTGCAGTTGGATGAATCCATCAACATATCTGACAGAGCCAGCTGATATTCTGGAATGTCATGGGAGCAGTGGATCAAACTATTCCACCCAGCAGCAGAGTGGCTTTCAAAATCGATTTTCATATCTTTTCCTTGTTTTCGTCCCACTGAATTGTCTTTCAATTCCATTACTATCCTGTTCAAAACTATTGTCATGACATTTTCCCTGGCCTTTTATTCAATGTTCTGCCTGAAGAAACACAAGCAACTATCTGGGATATTACCTCCAACATCTTCATTAACTCTAATGCTCCAGCAAAGAAGACATTTTTTATGGTCACAGCAACAATGACCCACAGTTCCCTCACAGCTCCAGTACAGTTTGAAAATTACTTTGCAGACTTCAGCAAAGACAGTTCTTGACCAATATTTTCCCATCCTGCCTGCCTGTTCTCAAACCCACAATGCAATTTTTTGGTCATGGTACCGATTTCTCCTGTGATCTTCCATTCCACCTCCATGGGACAAACTCAGCACACATGATTCCACCACAACCAGCTTACATATGAGAGAAATACATAAAATTGGACAAATACTGGCTTCTATAAATCATGAGACCTTATGTTCTTATGTTCTTATTTGTACCTCGGACTGTCCCAAATCTCAAGTGGATTTTTAATTAAATATGGACATTCACAAGAATCCAAGGAATTTATACATCCTTTTATTTATTGATGGACCGACATTAAAGGACCTTTCAGACAGATATTAATCATTCCTTTTCTTTCAATCAGAAAGTGTATTATAAAACTGAATAGGACATTCAAAAACAAAGATATTGACTGCCTCAAACTTTCAAACGTTTAAAATACAACGCACAGTCACAAGAATTAGCTTTATTGTCACGTACTCACATGACTGCAGTGGACAGTTTACAAATCACCACTTATGGCACCATCTTGGGTACAAAGGCACTTAGGTACAGATTCTTGAGTACAAATTCTTAGGAAAAAATATAAAAAATAAAAAAAGTCCAGCATTGCAGACCTTCAAAAGTATAAAATCATAGTAATAAATTAGAAAAATAAAGAGACAAGAAGTTCAGTGTAACAGTCCGTCCATGATAATACAATAAAGGAAAAAAAATTAAGAAAAAAGAATTTAAGACAAAGTCCACTTTGTCCGTTTCGCAGCTCTGGGCTCAATTCATAGTAATAAATGCAATACAAAACTAAATAATACATTGGCTTTCAAAGCTTTTATGCATGTTTCTGAATATGTCTCAGCACTGGTTTCCATCTTTAGAAAGCAGCTTTGGGGCAAGATAAAAAAAAGCCATACCATTGATAATGTGAACTTGAGAATGTATAACAGTATGTCAGGTCAACAATAATTGCATGCTTGTGTCAGCAAAGTGCACCAAACCAACAAAAAAATTAACTGACGTGATTTGTCAAACCTACCCAAATACTGTCCAACTTTTCTTGATATTCGTAAAGCATGTGGTACTGTGAGGCATTGGGCACGTATGTTCTGAAGGTCAAACCAGACCTCAGAACTTAATACAGCTAACCAACAGATGGTACAACACCACAACACTAACAGCAAGCAGAGTGTTGAAAATGTGCACAAATGAAAACACATCAGTGAGGCTCAGATTCAGCACAGGAAATGGTAAATTTCAGAAGCTTTCCATGTTGTTAACCTTATACAGCATGTCAACTGTATAAGGTAATCAGAGGCTTTTGCAGCTATTAATATCATATGTCCTGAATAAGCAGGATAAGACACAGTAAAAACTTACCATAGAAGCTAGTGCCAAAATATCACTAAGACACATCCTGAAAGACGTACCTCAGCAAGTGATACTCTTTGTTTTGGCGCACAGCATACAAGAGAACACCAAATATGTTGCCTGACTGGGGTAATGCATTGGAAATTAAGCCTCACTATTCCTGGAGTCATCACAGAAGTTAAGAATTTTATAAAAGTATGCAAAATTCCCCAATTTAACTGTCTTTTAGACCCAAGTTGACAGAAAACACAGGCCAGGTGTCTGTTCTGAACAGGAATTACTAGGTTCTAGCTACAGGTAAACGATGACTAACCATTCACGTATGACTCTATTTTTTAAAACTCTAACTCTCTTATAAAACTCTCCAAACATACATATCCAAACACATAGAAACAAACAATGGTGAAGGACAATTTAATGGATCCTGTCCACAGGATTTGCTGAGAGATCCTTTTGGCTTGTCAGGACTTCCTGCTTCTTGATCTTCCTTCTTCAGGTGCTTTCCCTTGCCTGCAGGAGGCACAGAGTGACTGATGCACACTTTTGAAGTCTCTGACGCATGGTTAAAAGCCACAGCTTACAGTTGAGACAAAATAAACTGGCTATCTTAGGCTTGAAGTGATTTTTTACTGCAGAGAAAATGACAGCTCCTTCTTTCTCCAATGGCTTCTGAGCAACCATTCACACCAAAGGTTCACGCAAAAGATATGCTATGCACTATCAATCAATGTTCAATAAGTGTCAAACAACAAAGCAAGACTTTCATAAAGCATTGCTACATTTGTGCGCAGTACGAATGAAGAAGAGATTACGATTCACAGCACAATTTATCCTTCGAGTGCAAGTGAGAACACATTTGTCCAGTATGCAAGTCTCTAACCATACTAATGAAGGAGATATTGTGCTGGGCAGGTAGAAAATTATCAACACAGTGCTATGAGCAGAGGTTGTGAGTTAGAAATCCAAATGCAAATAGTTGGATGCCATCGAAGGATTCTAAAATATGTGACCAGTCCAGATTATACAAAGTCCTACGTTGTATTTTAAACCCTTGAAAGTTTGAGGCAGTCAATATCTTTGTTTTTGAATGTCCTATTCAGTTTTATAATACACTTTCTGATTGAAAGAAAAGGAATGATTAATATCTGTCTGAAAGGTCCTTTAATGTCGGTCCATCGATAAATAAAAAGATGTATAAATTCCTTGGATTCTTGTGAATGTCCATATTTAATTAAAAATCCACTTGAGATTTAGGACAGTCCGAGGTACAAATAAGAACATAAGGTCTCATGATTTGTAGAAGCCAGTATTTGTCCAATTTTAAAAGTATTGAATTAAAGTTCATAATATACTGGTGTATGACTTGGATAGTGAGAAGACTAATGGGGGCAAAAATTGTGCAGAATTTTTATGGTTATCAAATGGCATATTTTGCGAGGAAGGGGTGTAGATGAACTGAGGAATAACATAAACTTAGTCATAAAATGCTCCAAGATTGAAAAGACTCAGCCAATGTGACCTGAACATTTGAGACAAGTTTGGGCTGCTCTATGGGGAATCCACTGACACTCTGCTGGGAAAAATAAATGATGAGAACATGGATTATAGAGCAGAAAAAAATATGACAGCTCCACTTATCAATGCTGTTGCCCAACTCCAACCCCTGTCATCCCCACTTTAACCCCTAATAGCCTCCATGCAGTGTGTCCTTCAGTATATTCCTGACCCATTCAATCACCTGAGGAAGGAAACGAATTGGTAGTTTACTATCAGAATTGGCTAGGAATCAAATCTTCAGCTTGATTACTGCTTTGAAACATAGTACAAGTGAAAAAAAACTTAAATTTTCTGGCCTTAGTTATTTTCATTTCTCCAGTATTAGCTCTTCTTTCAAATATTAGTATATTAGTTGCTACACTGCACAAGTACTGAATCCACACAAATGGGAGCATGCCTCAGTGTGCTGTTGTCATGGTGTCCAGCTGTTTCTGTGCTTCCTTTAGTTCGGGTTTCTTTGAGAGGCATTTTATTATTGCACCTTAATTTAAATTAGTTGGTTTGGAAGCAAGGCAACCAATATTGAAACTTTCTAAAAATATAGACAAGGTGCAAAATGTGATTATATCTAGGTGTGGAGTAGCATACCTGTTCCTTTTTAACCCTGTTTGACTACAACAAAAATTCTTATTAGCACACAGCTATATTACATTTTAATTCAAATGCAGAACTAGTCAACATTTAGAAGTCAATTACAAAGATTTCCTAAGTGAAAGAAAGAGGAATTTTACCACTTACCAACCCTGAAATAAATAACAAAATGCAACGTCAAAGATACACACAAAGACAAGCATGAAGTTTAAAAAGAGGAGACACTCTAGTGCAAAGACAAGTCAGATTGAAAATTCCTTAGAGTCCTTGATGTATTAGGTTTTAATGTGAGACCATGGTTGTTTAATTGGTGTCTTGAATTGTTGGCTGTAGAAATATTTGTGAATCTTTGAGTTTTCATTAAATAGATGGTTCTCCAATTTCTTTTATGATTATGTGCCTTCCCCCCAATTCCCCACCCCAAGAGGCTGAGAGACACAGGGACGGAGAAAACAGTTCTGCTGTTACAAATTCATTTTCTTTTCTTTCCACATCACCGATCACTTCGTTCTCACCAACACTTATGGACACAGAATCCAGGGGAAGAATAGATTTGGGGTGATGGTATCAGCAAGACCAATTGACCTGTAAATGCCATGTTCCTCCCGCAGGCTCTCAACATTCACATCAATCTGTGGAACATCCTGCATGGCCATGAAGTTATGCTTCATGCTGGGACAGTTATGTTCAAGGCTGCATAGAGAAACAAACAACCATCTGAAAGGCCAAAGCACGCCATTTATAGAAAATTGCCAAATAATGTACAGTGCATTGCCACCTGGACCACTCAAAAGACCTCAATAGGTTTCCTTTGTCCATTCTCTCCCACTATGTCGCGTGTCCTCCCTAGTTGTGCAGCTGGTGTGGAGGGGATTGCTTGACAGTGGAGACCATTGGCCCTGGAGGTTTGGTTGGGCTGCATGGTGGGTGCTTCTGTTTGGATGGTCCAGACATACCAAGGGTCTTCTTACCTGGGTCAGGAAACCCTCTTCGCCTTTAAATTCAAGGAGTTGGAGGGTGGCAGGAATGGTGGAGGAGGAGGCCCCAGCCTCCACTACAGCATCCTGCATGGAACCTTCTGAATGAACTGTGTGTGGTTTGTCCTCTAGCTGGGAGCTTCTTGGCACTGCCATGTCTTCATATGAGCAGGGTGCATCTGGAATTCTGACCAGCTATGCTGTCCCCATATTGCCATAGAACAGTACAGCACAGTCCAGGCCCCTCGGCCCACAATGTTGTGCCGACCCACTATCCTACTAAGATCAAACTACCCTGCATACATGGTTTGAGCCACGTTTCTGTCAGTGCTTACAATGCCATAAACCCTGACAGCAATTTCTGCTTCCAACTGTCCAATTTTGTTCACAATAGTCTGTGCATTTACATACATACAATTTAACCCTGCACTTCTCTCTCTTGCCCACTGGAAGGAAACCATTTCATAGTTCACCGTCAACACTAAGCTTTGCCTCACTTTCTCCCCATTCCCAGCTTTTCTCTTTTCCCTCACTGATACTTCTAAAACTAGGCCCTGTGGCCAACCCAGCCCACTGCCTTACAACTTTAATCCACCCCTACTACACTATTTACTCTCTCAGCCAGGATATTAGTTTAATTTCTGCTCAGATGAAGCCCATCTCTCCTGACCAGCTTGTTCCTTTCCTAAAAGTGATTCCAATGTCCCAAAAATCTAAACCCCTTCCTTCTACACCATTCCTCAAGCCACACATTTACCTCCCTGATCTGCCTTTGCCTGAATTGTGAAGTTCAGCAGGTAACAGGGAAGACAAATGGAATGTTAGCCTTTCAAAGGGAATGAAGCACAGAAATTGGGAGGCTTTGCTAAAACAATACAAGGCATTAGTCAGCCACAGCAAGAATACTGTTTTGGGCCTCTTACCTAAAGGAAAGATAAACTGGCATGGAAGGCAGTCCAGAGAGGTTCTCTGGGTAGATACCAGTGACTTGTCTTATGAGGAGACGTTGAGTAGGTTGGACTTAACAGGCATAAGAGGTGATCTTATTTAAACATTCAAGCTTCTTTGGAGACCTTATTGAGGTTTATAAAATCATGAGGGCCACAGATAAGTTGAATGACAAGGGTTTTTTCCCTAGGGAAGGGGAATTCAAATAAAGGGGGCATATCTGTTAGGTGAGAGAAGGATTTAAAAGACATGAGCGGTAACTTTTTTTTGTTTACATAGATTCGTTCACGTGTGGAATGAACTGCTAGAGTGTGATGGATGCAAGTACAGTTAATGTTTAAAGATGTTTGAGTAAGTACACGAATAAGAAAGGTTTAGGAGTGATATGGGCCAAACAGATACAGGTGGAATTAGTTTACATTAGGAACATTGTCAGCATAGACTGGTTGGACTGAAGGATCTATTTCTGTACTAAGACTCTATGAGAGGGTGGATGCAGAATGCCTGTTTCCCCACGTGAGAAAGTTTAGGACCAGAGCGCATACTGTCACAAGGGATTGGACTTTAAGACCGATTAGGAAGAATTTCTTTTGAGGGTAGTGATTTGATGCAGAGGCAGTCAAGTATGGGTCATTAAGTATATTCAGGGATGAGATTAATGGATTTTTTATCAATAAGCGAATGAAAGGTTTTAGGTATAAGGAAGGAAAGTGGAGTTGAGGATTCTCAGGTCAGCCATGAGCTCATTGAATGATGGAGCAGATTCTGCAGGCTGAATAGCTTACTTATGTTCCTACCGAATTTGGTACAAAATGATTCTTTGCTTTTATTTCAAAAGCTCTTCGAACACATTTAAAACAAAATATCCTGATCTGCTGGTGTCAAGTGGTAAATATTCACTGTGCACTGGGATGCTTTAAGTCCTTGCTCTCATGTATGTACAGTTAATGTCCAAGGAGTTTAAGCTTCAGGTGAGCAGATTTACATCACACAGATCCTTGCAAAATTGTCAGTTTCAGTGACTTGGTGCCTTCCTTGGACAGGGTGACTTGGCTCAAGGATGGAAACAGGTATGGGCCTCACAGTCAGTAGCAACCACTCAAGGAATGTCCCTGACTGGTAGATGTTGTTTCTTCTGCCCCAACCCCCCTCCCCCAAGATTTTGTCACTGCATATTTGATGATCTTTGAAAAGCATACAATTAGGGGTTCTTGTGACACAGTGATAGTGACCCTACCTCTGAGCCAGTAGGGTCAGGTTCAAGTCCCACCAGCTCCCAAGTTGTACAATAACACATCTTGACTGGTTGTTTAAAAATATATATGTAGACAATTTGAAGCAAATGCTCATTTTCTAGAAACAATGAAAAAATGCCCTTCAAAATTGAATAGTGCAAAATAAACAAACGTATTTCCAAATATGTGCAAAAAAATGTGCTGATAACAGCAAGATGAAACCAAAACAGAAATGCTGGAGATAATTGGCTGGGTGATGGAGTCCAGGCCTGTGTGCCTCTGTAGTAGACCCTGAGAGAGCTGGACCTGGATCTCTGTGGTAGTCACCAACCAGTGTTCCCTCTAAGCTGTGTGGTTATCTAGCCATTCGTGTGAATGCTGTGTGAATGCATTGACTTCCAGTTACGGAACCACTGCCACGCATGGATAGCGGAGATTTGCACAGCAGAAATCCATCCACCAACCCATCCATGGAGTTAGCCAGATGGACATATGGCTGAACTACTGCAGCCTCTGGACAATGAAACATGTTCTGTTGCACAAACCTGTCTGCTATTCCTGTTCCTCCCTGATTGTCAACATCCAGGGTTTCCTGCCTGGGACTGAACAGGTACCTGGTTTCCAGCTGCCTTCTGAGTGGGGCATTTTCCCCTTGGCCAGCTGTAAAGCTGTCATTGTGAGGTGCTCACCAGCAACGTGCTGCCAAACTTTCAAAGGCTAACATCCACATCAAAGTGCCAGTATCTCAGCTGGTGGAGGATGCAGTGGGCAGACACATGGAAATTTTCCCTGAGACCTCAGTACTCTCATTTTGAGAGGGCAAAGGGTCAGCTGTTTCACCTCTGAAGTGCTGAAGATACAGACAGCACTTGCAAAGCAAGAGTGAGAGAAGGAATCACGATCAACTGTTAGAAGTGGTGTGCAATAATTGAGACGTTGAACGGGTTAGTGTGGCAGTTATGGTAGAATGAAGAGCAGTATTCTGTTGGTTGACAGGACATAGATGCCTTGGCATCCCCATAGAATTCATCCCAGTCTACCACCTCTAGACTCTCTTCTCATAGAGGGTGACAATCTTAATATTGGGCATTCCTCTACCCATATGGTTTCTCTCTGGCCTGTGATGGGCTGTCTTCTCCTGTAGTGAGAGACAGGGAGGAATTGAGTAAGATGAAAATGGGTGGCACAGCTTTTCGTGCTAGTGCAGGATGTCAAAAGGTAGTAAGATGTTCCGAAGGAGTAAGTAAACAGCAAAGTAGACTACAGCATGGGAGGGTGGGAGTGTGCGTGTGGGGGTGGAGTCAGGTTGAGAGTGTTGGAGGATGTCAGAGGCAATAGTGTGGGGTGGCAGAGCATGAGCCTCAGTGGGAAGAAGAGTAGCAGAGTTAGAATGTGTGACGATATGTGCCTTTAAGAGGGATTTGTTTTGTCCTGTTTCTTTTAAAGAAAGGTGTTATAAATCTGGTGCCGAGGTGTGATCCATGGAAAACAGAGTAAATAGCTTAAATTAGACAATAGAAGCATGAGTGAGTGGAGTCAGGCTCACACAGACCTAGGGTTTTAGTTGTTGAAGTTAGGCTTTTTGGAGATGAAGCTGCTAGATACAGTTCTCTCTTTGCTGATGCAAAAGCTTGAGTTCCCCTCTGTGCTGTTAGATTCATTCTGTAGATGTTCTTTCTCCTGGACTGGAGATAGCAAGTGGATGAAATCTGTTTTGTTGAATTTCTCTTTACTAAGCATGTGTTTATAGGATGCTGCTAAATTGGAACGTTTGATGAGTAATATTTAAATAATATATTATTTTGTTAAATATTTTGATGGAGTTAAAGCTATGCCACTTTTTCTTTTTTTGTTGTTTGTATTTTAACAGTGGGGCAAGAATAAAGTGTGCTTTGCTTAAAGCCCAGCAGTTTGACAAGCAAATCATATCTGGAATGCAGCACCTTACATTTGCCGTTAAATAAGATATGAGGTAGGGTCTAGGCTAGCTCCTTGATTGTTGAAATGTAATGAAGAAAGAGATGGAGTGCTTGATAGTGTGGTTTAAAGATAACAATCTGTCCCTCAACATCAGCAAAGCAAAAGAACTGGTCATTGACTTCAGGAAGCAAGATGGAGGGCACACCCCTATCTACATCAATGGAGCTGAGATGGAGATGGTCGAAAGTGTCAAGTTCTTAGGAGTGACAATCCCCAACAATCTGTCCTGGACCACCCACATTGATGCGATGGTCCAGAAAACACATCAATGCCTCTATTTCCTTAGGAGGCTAAGGAAATTCAGCATGTCTGTAAAGACACTTACCAATTTTTATAGATGCACCAGAGAAAGCATTCTATCCGGATGCATTATAGCTTGTTATGGTAACTGCTGTGACTGTAAGAAACTGCAGAGAGTTGTGAATATAGCTCAGACCATCACACAAGCCAATCTTCTATCCATTGACTCCATCTATACTTTTTGTTGCCTCTGGAAGGCAGCCAACACAATCAAAGACACCTCCCACCCTAGTTATAATCTCTTCCAATGTCTTTCATAAGATACAAAAGCTTAAACACACACGTACCAACAGATTCAAGAACAGCTTCTTCCTTGCTGTTATTAGACTTCTGAATGGAGCTCCCAAATTTCAAATTTAATGTTGATCTTGCTGTTTGTGCACCAGTTCTGCAGCTGTAACACTGTATTCTTCACTCTGTTCTATTACCCTAATGCACTTTGTATGGTATAATCTGCTTGTACTG
>NC_063358.1:17960456-17966283 GCF_021869965.1 Rhincodon typus | reverse complement strand
TGTGTTTTTCCATTTCTCCACTCCAGCAGGGTAGGGCTGGAGGAACACACAGTGAGCTCAAGTCACCAGATAGCCACACTAACTTTCCAATTGGGAATTGTTACCATCTAGCTTTTAACTGATGGACAAAGAACAGGAAACTGCATAATAATGAGATGAGAATAAACAATAATGAGTTGCTAATACAGACTTAAGCAGGCAAAATTGCTTCTATTGCTCATAAGTGAGAATCTAATCTCACCGTTCAACAGTTGGATGGAAAATGGGACTTTTTACTCTTGAAGCTCCTTGCTGGACTACTCATACAACTTTCCCAACTTTCTCGCCTTGCACCACATTTTTCAGGGGCTAAGCAGATTCTGTCTACTGTAATGTCAACTTTGGACAGTCACATCATGCACAAATCACAACAAATGATATATTTGCAAAAGAAAATCCGCATGAACATATCCATCATGATGGTGAGTATTTTAACTGCCTCGAGGTAGATTTCCATCCTAGTCTGGCTTGCAGCCAGGTCTACTGGTGCAGGCTAACTCTGGACTAAAGTAATAGGCAGTTGTGGGCATGGTTTACAATCGCTACACCACATAAATTTCTTTAACAGCCTGCTGCAGTAAAATAGCATTGGAAAATCAAATTTATTAGACCATAGAACCCCTACAGGGTGGAAACAGGCCATTTGGCCCAACAAGTCCCCATCGACCAAGCCTCTGAAGGGCATCCCACCCTGACCCATCCCCTTACCCTATCACTGCAATTCCCATGGCTAACCCGCCTAGCCTGTACATCCCTGAACACTATTGACAATTTAGCATGGCCAATCCACCAAACCTGCACATCTTTGGACTGTGGGAGGCAATCGGAGGACCCAGAGGAAATGCACGCAGACAGGCAAATCCACACAGATAGTCGCCTGAGGGTGGAATCAAACCCAGGTCCCTGGCACTGTGAGGCAGCAGTGCTAACCACTGAGCCACCGTGCCACCCATTTGACATAACATATTTAAAATTAAATAAAAATGTAGACCTCTTTAAAAATTAAAAATGTAAAGTGAAAATGATAATTACAAAGTCAGATGAATTGCACTAAAATATTAATGGATTTAATTTTCCTGGATACATGGAAACAGATTTGGAGGGAGCAGAGAGAGGAAGGTAGTGGGCGATTCTTTTGGGATGTTTTCTGGATGCTATTCCAAATCTGGTTGCCATGGGAACTGGTAGTTTTCTCACAAAGGCGAGTAGACAATGAAGTTAATTAAGGCGTCCGTTAAGATCATTTTGTAACGGTGCTGCAAATTATCCTACTATTGTATGATCTACAACTCTGTGTGCAATGAGCCCTACAACACTGAGAATGTACTGTCTTGCTGGGTGTCAAATTATATTCCAGCATCAGGGGCCAGAATCTTTTGAGGGGTCCAGAAACATGGACGCTCTTTTGGAGTTGGTCAACTCTCCACTCTGAGGCCTCTCATATTTTGTCAACTTTTTCACCACCAACGACAGAGACCTTCATGAAAACCTCCATTTTGGGGTGACCCTAAATCTTCTTCATCTCCAGCAACACCCATTACTTCAAGTGGAGCTTGCTGTGTGGCCATAGCTAAGTCCCTCCTACTGGGCTTCCCATTACCCCAGTCTTCCTGCCATTCTTAATTGGATGGTGAAAATAAAAGTGGCCAATTAGAAGGGCCAATTATTAGGGCAAATCCCATTATAACATGCTTTAAAAGAATCGTGACACTCCAGTCTTTGATACAGTAGGGACCATGGGATAATTGTTTTACAACCAGAATTGAAAAAGTCAAAGTTATGCACCTTTCATTTTAATGAGATGTTTAATGCAAAGCTCTGGTTTCAGACTTTCTGCAATTGGTTCACCTATATGTTTTGTTGCCATGACAACAGTACAAATGCAAAGTCTTGAGGACAAAGTGTACTGTTTGAAGCTAACCTAAGATGACCATTAGAACAAATACTAATTGAAGTAATAAGTAGTCATTACTTTTTCACAACTTTTGGAAAAAACATGAAATAATTGAATAATAAAGTACAGAAGGAGGCAATTAAAGCAATGCATTCAAGTTCATAATCACACACTATATAAAACTAAATCTTCACAAAGCCTCTGGTTCTTTCTCGATCATTTGTTGCCTCTGGTTACTGACCCTTCAGCCACTTGTAAGAGCTGCCCCTTATTTACTCCATGCCTCAGCAAATAAAGTTCTGTTTGTTCTTTCATAAGATGTGGACTACATTGGCACAGTGAGTATTTGTTGCACGCCCCCAATTGCCCATTAACTGAGTGGCTTTAAGACCATTTTAGCATGCAGGTAAGAAGGGTCTGGGGTCACATGTAAGCCAGACCAGCTAATAATGGCAGGCCACCTTCACTGCAGGACAGTAGTGAACTAGGCAACAACCAGTGGGAGTTTCATGTCACAATGACTGGGGTAAATTTTCAATTCCATTTTTTTTCCCCTTTTTCATTAATTACACCTGCAACTTATTTTGCATTAAATTCTTGACCCCAGGGCATTAGCCTGTATTTTTTGATCATCATTCCACCCTAGCAACATTCCCACTGAGACTGCCTCATCCTAAAGGTGGAAAGGCTGATAGATTTCCCAGGATGAGAACACAATGCGAATATTTTTGGATATTTTCTCCCCCTTTGTGTTCCCCTCCTCTGAAGGTGCTCTGACTGGGGATCTTTTTAGACGTGCAAACCAGTTCAAGTCCCTCAGTCAGGTGTCCGTTCAGTAGGTGAGCTCAAACACTGGAAGCCAGCTTATTATTTTAATGTAAAGGAATCACAGCCAACTGCTCTCTCATGTGATCCCCATTTCCAAGCAACCACAGTTTTCAGCAGTTCTTAGTTGATGCTGGAGAGGTACACAAACATTTTCCTATCTTTTAGCTCCACCAGTTTCTGGCACACAGATACAGAAATGCTGACGGTCAATACTGCTCTCAATATTGCAGTCAATTGTACTTTTACAGCATTGTTTGTGTACAAAAATAACCCTGATGCTGTATGCACTTTGTTAGACATTTCGCAATGGTAACTGCTGCAACAAAGGGTTTTACATTTGCAAACTGGGGCTGCTGCTGTACAAAAGACCCAAATGTTGCATTGCCCACATCACAATATGGTTGGTGTGCGCAGGCAGGTGAAAGTGTGCAGTCTTGAGGACAAAGTGTACTGTTTGAAGCTAATGCAAGATGACCATTAGAACAAATACTAATTGAAGTAATAAGCAGTCATTACTTTTTCACAACTTCTGGAAAAAAACATGAAATAATTGAATAATAAAGTACAGAAGGAGGCAATTAAGGCAATGCATTCAAGATCATAATCACACACTATATAAAACTAAATCTTCACAAAGCCTCTGGTTCTTTCTCAATCATTTGTTGCCTCTGCACTTCAGCCACTTATGAGAGCTGATCCTTATTTACTTCATGTCTCAGCAAATAAGGTTCTGTTCATTCTTTCATAATGGTTTGGACTACATTGGACTGCATCAGTAAAAGGTGGAAGGAGTGAGGTGGAAGGAGGGGGAGGGGGGCTTGTCATGTGAAGTAGGGATCACCCAGAAGTTAATAGTGTCAATTTGTGCCCCCTCACCTGGCCTCTAATTGTCTCATATCATTATCTTCCTCATCACCTCTTGCTTATCATTTCTGCCTCCTTTCCAAAATGTCTTTCATTCTACATTCCCTTGAGGGCCAAGAATTCTGAAGCAAACCATGCTGTGACTGATTTAAACCATATTAAGGTATTCAAGTAGTAATTTCTCGTAATACTTTGCAAGGCATCTATGCAAAAGGAGAACATTAAATCAAGAAGAGAGAGATTAGGGAGTGTATGAAATTTTGATGGAAGAGGTGGATGTTTGATGTTGGAGAATGAAAGAAAGGTGGAAAGACAAATAGATTAAGTGAGGGAATTCCCAGGATGATAAGATGAAATAGCTTAATAAAAATGATAGGATTTAACCAGGCTGATTCTCTTGTTCTGTAAATGCTGGGAAATAATATTTCCTCATGATATTCGTTGACTTTTCTCAAAATCGAGGCAGACAAATAGAGAAATTCTGTTGAGGGCAAGTGAAGGAAAGAGAAAGATAATAAGTGTGAAATCCAGAGTAAATCGTTGTTGGGTAAGCACATCCTCTTCCCAGAAGCGTGACCAGTCTCTTCTCTTTTCAAAGAGTCTTTATAGAACTGTTCCTCTAAACAGGTGGTCAGTCAGTTCCACTAACATGGGGGTTCATGGTGCAAAAGGCTAACAACTAACACAGAGATCAGCTATGACTCAGTAAGCTCTCACCCTTGAATTGGAGGACAGTGGGGTCCAGCTACACTCCATGTGAGTTGAGCATTTAAATCTAAACAGAGACTTTGCTGCAGTACTTAGCAAGTGCTTCAAAATGATAAATTAAGCTTAGGCTTCCACTTCTGAAAGATCTCTTGCACTGTACAAAGAACAGCAAGGGAACTTTCCTGTTGGCTATGTCAATTGGTAGGCCTCAACCAAGACTGGGCCTCACTAAGTGGACATTGATTGCATTGCTTATAATTGTGGTGACTACAATTAAAACATTCCAAATGGTGTAAAATCTTTTGGAACAGCATGAGCGCATGAAAGGGAGTTGGTTAGCTCAGTTGGCTAGCAGTCTAGAGTATGTTGCAGACTAAAGTCAACAGTGTGGATTCAATCCCCATACTGGCTGTGGTAGCTAGAATCATAGAACCCCTACAGTGTGGAAAGAGGCCATTCAGCTCCGAAGAGCATCTGACCCAGATCCAGTCTCCTACCCAATCCCTGTAACCCCGCATTTACCATGACTAATCAACCAGCCTGCACATCTCTGGAAACTACAGACAATTTAGCATACCTAATCCACCTAACCTGCACATCTTTGGACTGTGGAAGGAAACTGGAGCACCCAGCAGAAACCCACAGAGACACAGGGAGAACATTCTAATTACCACACAGACAATCACACATGGTTGGAATCAAACGCAGGTTTGAGGCAGCAATGTTAACCACTGAGCCACACAGTGGAGTTACAGGTAGACATGAAGAAGATGTTTGGCATGCTTGCCTTCATTGGTCAGTGCATTGAGTACACAAGGTGGGATATCATGTTATAGCTGCACAGGAATTTGGTGAGGCCACTTTTGGAATACTGCATTCAGTTCTGGTCTCCCTGCTAAAGGAAAGACGTTGTTAAACTTGAAAGTGTTCAGAAAAGATTTACAAGGATGCCAAGATCTTTTTCCTAAGTAGGGAAGTCCAAAACTAGAGGGTATAGGTTTGAGGTGAGAAGGGAAAGATTTAAAAGGGACCTGAGGGACAACTTTTTCACACAGAAGGTTAAGCTGCCAGAGGAAGTGGTGGAGATGGGTAGAATTACAACATTTTAAAGGCATCTGGATGGGCACATGAATAGGAAGGGGTTAGACGGATTTGGGCCAAATGCTGACAAATGAGACTAGATTTAAAAAGGATATCCAGTCAGCATGGATAAGTTGGACCAAAGTGTCTGTTTCTGTGTTGAATAAATCTATGACTCTATGACCTTATTATCCTGTCCCCTCACCTTACCCAATAATATAATAACCTCTAACTTTTAATCAAGAGAGATACTATGGTGCTTTATGTTTTAAGCGTTTGTACCTCTTCCGTTTAGCATCATGCTTCCTCTTCCAGGTTGACCATTGAGTACAGTCTGTGGATAAATCATTTTTGTTTTATATCAACAGCTGATAAAGAACAAAACCTTTCACCATTCTTGTCCTCAATCAGACT
>NC_063358.1:17941151-17960056 GCF_021869965.1 Rhincodon typus | reverse complement strand
AAAACAAAATCTGCCACATTGTAGAACATATTTTAGTGACTAACCACCAAGTTAAGAAATGTAATTAAACATTAATTAAACATATCAAGCTAGGTCTTATTCTGGGACCTGACTTGTTCAGTATCACCATCAGCTGGGAGTGTAACAAAGTAAAAGTTAATATAGCAGCTTTCACAATCTCTTGACAGCTTCAAAGCGTTTTACAGAAAATGAAATAGCTTTGAAGTATAGCTAATGTAGGAAATGTATCAACCAGTAAGGTCCACCGGACAGAGCAGCTATATATATAAACAGTTTAAACGATCTTAATGCAAATATCAAAACAAAGTGTCAATCTGTTTCCCAACACCATCATTACAGAGACTCAAGTCCTGAGAAATCAAACCCTATCTCAATTTCTTAGGTTTCAACTCAACAGTATCCTTCCTGGTTCTTTCCTGTGGACTGCAGAGACAATTTGATGATTCTTTTCCAAGTTTGCTTATGGGAAATCTACACAAATCTGAGAGCCTAAACTTTCTCAGTTCTAATCAATTGGAGATTTCTATTTAAATGCATCCGGCCTGGAAGGTGCACAGATTAGACATTTCTGCCACATTTCCCTTGAACTGAACTGAAAAGCTCCTACTAGGAAAGGAACTAAAATCTTGCTTTTAAACTCAACTCTGGCTTTTCTGTAATGAACTGAAAACAAACCTAATGGCCTCAATGTGTTTACACTGCTTCTCAAACTCAAAATTATCAACATTTTTCTATTAACACCACAGGGGTTCTCTGTCACATGCTTTCTGAACAATGCTGGATTTAGGTCACTCGTCCAGGATAAGTCATGGAACGTAAATCTGTGTCTTCTTATTAAACAATCCAAATGCCAAAGATGGTAATAATGTTTATTACACACCTTCTCTAAATGGTCTAATTTTCTTGTCTATCCACTAGTCTCTCCTCCTTTAAGTTGCTCTTTAAAATTTCCAATCCTCATTTTGATCACTCTACATTGTCCCACATAAGTTCAAGTGAATCCAATCCCACCAGAACATCTCCCTTCTAGGTAAAAGTAAAGGTAAATCTAAAGGTAAAGTCACCATAGTCTCAAAGGGCTGCTCTCTCATTAGAGAGATGACGGGTGATAGCCTTAATCTGAAGGTCACCCTGTGAGACACAAGGTTAACAATGTGGATTTTTGTGGTAACCCCAGCCAGAATAGGAATATGAACCCACACTGTTGGCATCACTCTGCATCACAATCCAGCCTTCTAGTCAACTGAGCTAATTCAAAACTCTACTGTGCCCCCATGCAGTGTTTTTTTACTTGGTCTTTGTATGACTTTGGCGATGTTTCCACTCACGCTGACTGTGCTGTATAAATCAAAGTTGCTGTTACATATGCAAATATTTCTATTCCTCATATAATACAGACAGTACCTGTTTTCAGGTGCTAAGCTGAAAATTTCTTCTTTAGGTGAGTCACAAGAATTTTCTCACTTTTTCTCTCATTGTCAACCCCCTGAACCTGTCAATGCTGCTATTGCCGATCAGTGAGCAGATAGACAGTCTTATGTGCCTCAAAATATTGGTGGGTAGCAGTGGTGTGGGGAAAGACATGGATTGCTAGAAAATAACAACTTTAATATCTGTAATAGAGTCTTTGTCTTTCCTCCAAGGCTCTTGAAGGTATTCCCATTTTTTGGCACACCAGGGTTGGTTGTTGTGCCAGTTTCCTTTGGGTACTCTGACACAAGGTCCTTAGAGATTGTATTGATCACAGGGGATAGTTTAGGGATGCAGCCTCTGCCTCATGATACAGTCAATGCTGCTCTTACGCTTATTGGGAAATCCCCAGCTGTAGTGATTAGAACGAGGTTGGCCAAATGGATCTTATTGAGTATGAGTTCCCTGACTGGGGCTCTTAACTTGGACCAATCACAGAGTCCTAGCTGACAGATATAAACAGAAGGCTCAGAGATTCTCTTCATGCTAGGGACTGGCTCTGAGCTAGCTGGTCAGAGTCCATGTACTGTGCACATTTAAATAAAGGGTGACTTGGTGACAGGATACTGGCCTCCATGGAATTATTTCTTCAGAAAATCCCAGAGCAATGTGATATGGTACAGGACATGGAATTCTTTGACTTTTCTTCTTCTTCATTTTAATGAACCCAGAGATTCCACACTCCCTAAGTGCAAGGTAAGGTAAACAATCTCTGTGATTCGTTTTGCCTGTTCATAAAGAACCTTCCTCCTGTTGGTTTATAACATATACCTGTCCTTTGTACTGCCCTTTCCTTGTTAAAGATCAGCACGATTCCCTATGGTTTTATGGTACTGAACAACAACTGACTTCACATATTCACCAACCTGGAAGAGGAAACTGTAATCTCATTAAAGAGCAAAGATCCAAAATGAAACTGACTTTTATTAACTGGATTACTCACATTACATTGACTGAGGTTTCCTCAGCAAAACTAGTAATTAATAAGATTTATGACAAGCCTTCATCAGGTCACCAGATAACAGTTTCTTCTGTAGGCAGGGCCAAAGGACAAAAGAGAAATACCCACAAATGTAATTGTCTGCAATGAGTAATTACCATACCCTGTCACATTAATTTTGTTAATCAATAGAGGGCAAACTTATTCTTAGCTCACAGGCAGTGTGATAAATAATAGTCTCTCTTCACTGGATTGCTGAAACTTTATTCTGTGCATCTTCTGGATGTCCAGGTGTAGTGAAGTATATAGATTTAACTGTTGAAGGAGTCACTATCAGTAGCTAAACAACCACCTAAGAATTCTGTAAAATGCACTGAGGGTAATGGGGCTGTGGAATATGCAATAATCTGGATTTAAAGCAGCCCATTATGTCTGGAAACATGATGCTTGTGTCCACCGTAAACCTTGGGAGAGGCCCAATGTCAGTCTCCCAGTAACTCCTGGATTTTCATTGGAGCCTGTGGGAGCAATTTGCTTATTTGTGACAGGATGGCAATTAGGCAATTGTTAAGTCAAGACACTCCGGTTATTCCTGAGCTGACCAGAGTTCAATGCCAGCGCAACGCTGCCATCTGAGTCCCATACCTTTTCCGTGTCACCTGAAGATTGCCAAAGGATAAAACCTGTATTGAAGCATCGTTTCATATTTACCATCTTCTGACAAAGTACAAGAAATCATTCACAGATGACAAAATAATTAAAGAATCATTGCCAGTGGCTACTGACTCTTTATTCAAAGACTTTAAGAACAGAGAAAAGACAATAATGGCAATCCAGAACATGTCACTTGATGCTTCCACTATAGCAAGATAAGGGAACCATTGTCCAAAAATATCTTTCAGCAGCTACAGCTGGGCCTGAAGGACTGTGAATGCTTCTCACTACAATTCAATGAATGCATTGAAATAAGCAACACAGCCAGCTGATTGTTTTTACATGCATGGTATTTAAGGATGTAACAACTAAAGAGGATCTTCTCACCGTTTTGCCCTTAAAGACAGAACAAGGTTTAAGGATACCAACAATGAATTCAAAAGATATTTGACTGAGAAAAACATTCCAGACAAGTAACAAATTTCCATTACACCTGATGGTGACCAGCCATACTTGTTTCAAATGTGACCTTCGGTGCACTTTGAAGAAATAATCCTGGTTTCCCCTCTCCAGTCAATCCACCAGCAAGCATTAGCAAGTAAAGTTATGGACTTCTCATGTAATAAATGTTGATGTTAAGACTGTAAACTCAATTCAAGCAGGAGTCCTTCAGCACCGCTTGTTTAAATCCATACTTGACAAACACAGCGCTGCCTTTGGTGAAACTAATCTTCTACGCTGACAAAAGGTAGAATCAGAGAATCCCTACAGTATGGAAGCAGGCCATTCAGCCCATCAAGTCCATGCTGACCCTCCAAAGAGCATCCCATCCAGACCCACCTGCTGTAGATAACAAGGTGTAGAGCTGAATGAACACAGCAGCATCAGAGGAGCACCTGCTGTGTTCATCCAGCTCTACACCTTGTTATCTCAGATTCTCCAGTATCTGCAGTTCCTACTATCTCTGAAACAATTTTAACACCACCCGCTGTAGCCCTGCATTTCCCATGGTCAATCCACTTAGCCTGCACATCCAGGACACTATGGGCAATTGAGCATGGCCAATTCACCTACCTTGCATATCTTTGAACTGTGGGAGGAATACACAGCACCCAAAGGAAACCTACACAGACACGGGGAGAATGTGCAAACACAGTTGCCCAAGGGTGGAATCAAACCAAGGTTCCTGGTGTTGTAAGACAACAGGGCTAACCACTGAGCCACTGTATCAAGGTTATGTTGAGCAAAGGTCCTGCACAGATTTTTAGATCTGATGATTGAAATCATCACTTTTCTTCAATTGAGGAATAAAGTATGCAGCGAGCTGTCAGTCAGTACAAGTTTGCTGCACTTTGGCTTCAATACAGAAATTGCATTAAAACCGAACAAGCTGCACTGTGAAATGTAGATAAAAAGTTGAAACTTAGCAATATATGATCAGTGCTGTGAATGCATTCAAATTGAAACTGGATCTGTGGTCCTCCCAGTTAACAAATACAATGCTGCATCATTTCCAGGGTTGGCTGAAAACACTGGAAAAGAATCAAAGACAAGGAAAATTGGTTTCACCTAGAAAACATCTGTGCATAGCTGAGAAAGTTAACATGAATTCAACAGGCAGGTTCAGGAATTAGATGTGATAGAACAAATCAACATGTTTGTCTCAATTCCATTCCTTTTAGTAAATGTTGGCAGGTTAGCTACCAAATTTCATCAGGCATTCAATACGGAAATAATGAATATGTAAAATTATGTTGGGCTGAAAGTCAGATCGAGGAATGGTGAGTTTTGGGACTCATAAACAGAGAAACATACCTGCTCCGATCATCCTGTACATTTAATGTGAATGTTTACTTTGACGCCACCTACCTCCTTGAGACACTGCTGTCCCAAATGAAGATAATTAAGTTTGAGTATCGCACCAACCTCACAGATATTCATTTGGTGAACTACATGTTTGTTTTAGTCTCAAACTACAACCAGACTTCGAGAAACTGGTAGAGAATGTACTGTCACAAATGTCACACGGAGATTTTTTGAGTAGAAGGCAAAATAAATCATTATAGGTACTTGGATTTAGATTCACATTGCACTAAAAATAAAGTGTTCAACTTATAGTTTCTTTGGGATGATTCTGGGTTGCATTTTAATTCAAAAAGTGATCTTGTGCTTAAAATAGTTGGTGACTACTGCTCTAGCATTACTGGCATCATTGACTGTTCCTGGTGGTCCTGTTGACCATGGAAAGTTGCTGGCTTCTGATTGGCCAGCAACCCTCAGTAGGGTGGGATTTATGCTCCAAGGGTCCATAATCCTGAACTGATGCTGGCCAGTTAAGTTCCCAATGGGTACTTCATTCTGTTGGGTCTTCTTCTCAGAAGCAGCATAGGTTTCCCATCGGTTCTCCAAACAGGAGTCTTCTCCCACATCAGCTACATTAAATTCCATCTAATGCCTATGAAAGATGGAGGGTAAATGCAGGAAGTGTGTCATCAAGGTCTTCAGATCATTGAAGACAGGAGAAAAGAAAGAAGAAGGGAGGGAGGGGAAGAGTAAGAAAGGAATGAATGGAGGATTAGAATGAAAGCAACATATTTCATGATGGTGCACATTTGTGATGCATGTTCACGACTGTAATGATGCTTTAAGAACAGTGATCACTTAAAAGAGCAGAAAAATAAGCCAACAATGTTTAGAAGATAAAGCAGGTTCATCATGCAGGAGCTTAACATAAGGTGATAATATACCCATAACTGTGTTAAAATTGAAGAGACATGCTAAAATGAGGAAATGAAACTAATGCAACTAGTCATAGCTTGCCACGAACAAAAATGAAATGAATAACCAATTATTCTGGTTTAATATTGTTCTTCACTCAAATTGAAAGCAAAAAACAAAGTACTATGGAAACTGGAGATCTGAAATTTCTCTCCACAGATGCTATCAGAGCCAGACCTGTTGAGATTCTCCAGCACTTTATGTTTATAATTAATATTACTATTGGTTGTCATGGTCTGTAGGATCATGTTCTAATTTTAACATTAATAACACAACCTCTTCTGGAGCTTACTGTTTTAAATGAAAACTGAAAGAATTCACTAGCATTTTTATGTTTTTTTTATTTCAAATTGCCAATATCTGCGGTATTTTGTTTTTACATTTGGGAGTTTTGTTTGAATAAATGTCATTTTTCTCCAAATTTAAACATGAAAGTCTATTTCATGTCATTTCTGGAAATCACAACATTGAAGAGGGAAAAAGAAATTTCCCTTTAAACTCAGAGATAGTAGGAACTGCAGATGCTGGAGAATCTGAGATAACAAGGTGTAGAGCTGGATGAACACAGCAGGCCAAGCAGCATCCTTTCCCTTTAAACTCATCTGGTTACAGGCATCTCCAGGAAATTCCTCTTTACTTGTATCTTAGCAGATCAACTTGGTTTCCAACTTCCTTCTCCAGCACGTCAGGAGCTATTGAAAACATGGGCTGTGCAGTCCCTATCGTTTATTTATATACCAGGATCATCAGAATGATAAAGACAAAATACTGCGGATGCTGAAACTCTGACGCAAATGCAGAGAATAATGGAGGAATGCAAAATCTCTGATAGCATCTGTAGAGAGAGAGAGTCAACATTTGAAGTCTAGGTATGACTCTTCTTCAGAAACATTAACTCTGTTTCTCTTTCTATCTGTGTTTCCAGGACTACTGAGTGTCTCCTGCATTCTCAGGGCATGGCATCAGAATGATACTAATGTTTCAAGGCTAAATTAATGCATCAACCTGATTTTTATTTCTGTGAAGTTAGAAAGTTGTTGGGTTTTCTATTCAAAGGATTCAAAATGATAAAATTATTTGACAAGGGGAATATTTAAAAATGCTTCTCTCATGGAAGAGACGTTCAGAATAAGGCCTGAATTTACAAATAATTCATTCGGGATGAAATTAGGAAGTTTATTTTCCATACATAAGTGAGGGAAAATGTGAAGTTCTTCCCTACCTGAAAAGATAGCTGTGAATGCTGGGGGTCAGTCAAAATTTTTAAGTCTTGTGTTAGTATTTTATTGTTGGTAAGGATATTCAAGGATGTGAAGCAAATGTAGGTAAATTGAGCTGTTGCATAGATTAACCATGAACTAATTGGTGAAAATTAACAAGCTTGAAGGGATAAACTATCTACTTCTACACTGATTTTCTCTCTGTTCCTGTCCATTTAACAACCTACCCTGTTCCAAAGAAAAAATATAGTTATCTTTTTCTGGGAATTCTTTTTAGTGTCCAATGACCTGTACAGTGTGACGGTGCATAATAGAATCTCACAGCTGTCAAAGATGATCATAACACAAACAGTAACACACTCTTCCAGGAGTTGTGTGGGTGAACTGAAATGTAATTGAATTATGTCCAAATGCTTAGGAAGTCCTTTTTTTTGGTCTTAGAGCTGTCAACATTGAAAAAGCAAAGAATTTCCTCAATCAAAAAGAATGAGGCTGATCACACATCAGAATACTGTTAAGTTTTAAGAATGACACATATCTTTAAACCAGGATAAGTGAATCTCATTCAAAATGAATGAAGCTTGACTGATCCTTTAACAACATACAGCTTCATTCAACTGTAAAAGTCAAGTTATTAGAGCTCTTCAAGTAGGCAATGCAGGAACTCATTGTTCCATGGCCCTTGATATCCTTATCTATTAAAATGTATTAAATTACCTTTGAAAATTACATTAACTGTGAGAATCGACAGCATTATCAAGGAGAGAATGCAATGTTTCCAATCCCCTAGGTTGGATTTTATAGAGTCTCATGCTCCCTGTCTCTTCCCTAGCTGAAAAGTCTGTTGGGAGTATGCCCAGGGGAGAAAAGGCTGTTCCATAGCTGGCTAATGGCCAATTGGCAATAATTAGGCTCGTGGTGGGAGATCCAGCCCCAGCAAGGAACAGCAAGTTGTGCCTTAGAGTTGCCGGTTAATTGGCTGGCAGAGAGCTCTGTCATTCCAGCAGAACCAGAGAGTGGTGGCCACTGCCAGGACTGTAGGCGGAGCCTAATGGAGATCATTAGCACCACACCCACAAACATCCACTCCCTCCACCCCGATGCTTAGTAGCAGCAGTGTGTACTATCTGCAAGAAGCACTACAAAAATTCACCAAAGATCCTTAGACAGCACCTTCCAAACCACCGACCACTTCTATCTGGAAGAACAAAGGCAGCAGATACAAAAACAGAAATTGCTGGAAAAGCAAGACTGGCAGCATTTTTTTTCTTTATTCATTCACAGGATGAGGGCGTTGCTGGTTAGGCAGCATTTTATGCCCATCCCTATTTTCCCAGTGGGCAGTTAAGAGTCAACCACATTGCTGTGGGTCTGGAGTCACGTGTAGGCCAGACCAGGTAAGGATGGCAATTTCCTTCCCTAAAGGACATTAGTGAACCAGATGGTTTTCCCCCGACAATCGACAATGGATTCATGGTCATCATTAGATTCTTAATTCCAGATATTTATTGAATTCAAATTCCACCATCTGCTGTGGCAGGATTTAAACCCGGATCCCCAGAATATTATCTAGGTCTCTGGATTAACAGTCCAGCGATAATACCACTAGGCCATTACCTCCCCTGCATCTATGGAGAAAAATCAGAGTTAACGTTTCGGGTCCAGTGCCCCTTCCTCAGGGTAGCAGGTACATGGGAACACCACCATGTGCAAGTTCTCCTCCAAGCCACTTACCATTCTGACTTGGAAATATATTGCTGTTCCTTCACTGTCCCTGGGTCAAAATCATGAAATTCCCTGCCCAAGGGCAACGTGTGGCTACCTACAGCATGTGGACTGCATTAGTTCAAGAAGGTAGCTCACCACCACCTTATTAAAGACAAATAGGGACAGGTAATAAATGCTGACCAGCCAGCAATGCCCATGTCCCACGATCGAATAAAATAAAACCACTGGATCGAAACATTAAAGTGAGTGGGAGGGGATTGCACTGGGATCTAATCTTTGGGTACGGGTGGTGTGTCATCTCCAGTGAGGACAGAGGACCCCAGGTATCACAACCTTCCCTGACACCAGCTCTGAGGCTAAAGTTAACAGGGTCTCCATGTGATTTATGCCTCCCTCGGCCATGGGTAAACTTTTGGCAAGGGCAGGGGGAGGCCGTTGATTGGCCGTTCATTGGTTATCAATGTCCAAGGGTGTGTTGGAAGCCAGATGCTTCCGCTGTCTCCTGTACGATATTGTACAGGCCATGGAGGGGTGAATGGTGCCAGGAAGGTCACCTGCTGAATTCTACCAAAATTTGAGTTCAGATTGTGCTCTTTTTGTTCCAAGTTTCTTCACAAGAGCATAATAATTTATTTGTGTTCACTTATCAAATCATATTATTTTAAAGACATTGGTTAGAACACCTATTGACAAGATAGATGTGGGATAATAAAAGGCATTCAGTTAACCCTATCTTATCCAGTCATAAGGAATCTTAGGCTTCCTCTATACTTCATCTTACTGTTTCTGAAATTGCTCCTAAGCATTAGCATTCACTATGGCATCTAACAGAAATGTAGGAATTGCTTCGTAATAAAGGATCACAATCCATTTAGTTCATCTTCTACCTGACCTGTTGCATGCCTTAACTGTAAGGAATTTATTAGCTGATTGCCGGAATGAATTTCAAACAAATTGTCTGCAACAGACTCGGGCATGAAGTGAAGGCAATTGCCAATGGTGGAAAGTTTTGAGAACTATTGGTTCGAAATTCCCCTTTCCTACCAGATGTTGTGAATTGATACACATGTACATATGTATGGAAAGACTCAGAAGTTCCTTACACACAAAGTAATTTGTAATGCGTGCAATATCTGCCATTCATCAAACATTTGAAACCGATATCTATTTCAAGTCCAACAACTCCCACAGCTACCTACACTACACCTCCTCTCACCCACCTTCCTGCAAGAATACGATCCCCTACTCCCAATTCCTCCGCCTCCACCGCGTCTGTTCCCAAGATGGGACGTTCCACTCCCAAACATCCCAGATGTCTCCTTATTTCAAGGACCGCAACTTCCCCCCTTCAGTGGTTGAAAATGCTCTCGACTGCATCTCTTGCGTTTCCCGCACCTCTGCCCTCACATCCCTCCCCGCATCAAAAACAAAGACAGAATCCCCCCGTCCTCACGTATCACCCCACTAACCTCCGGATTCAATGTATCATTCTCCGCCACTTCCACCACCTGCAACCTGTCTAGGCTCAAAACATCAGCCTTCCTGCTCCTCTGATGCTGCTTGGCCTGCTGTGTTCATCCAGCTCTACACCTTGTTATCCCACTATGAAGGATATATTTCCCTCCCCACCCCTATCTGCCTTCCATAGGGACCAGTCTCTCCGTGATTCCATCAACTGCTCCACACTCCCCACCAACCCCACAATCCCTGGCACTTTTCCCTGCAACCACAGGAAGTGCTACACCTGCCCCTACACCTCACCCCTCACCTCCATCCCAGGCCCCAAAAAAACCTTCCACATCAAACAGATGTTCACCTGCATATCTGCTAATGTGGTGTATTATATCCGCTGTTCCCGATGTGGCCTCCTCTACATCGGTGAGACAAAGCGGAGGCTCAGAGACTGCTTTGTGGAGCACCTGCGCTCTGTTCACGACAAACAACAACACCTTCCAGTTGCGAACCTTTTCAACTCCCCCTCCCACTCCCTGGGTGACATGCCCATCCTGGGCCTTCTCCAGTGTCACAATGATGCCACCCGGAAACTGGAGGAGCAGCACCTCATATTCCGCCTTGGGAACCTACAACCCAATGGTGTCAATGTGGATTTTACCAGTTTCAAAATTTCCCCAGCCCCGGCTTCATCCCATGACCATCCCTCCCTCTCATCCCCACCTCCTTGACCTGACACAGCCTGTCCATCTTCTGTTCCACCTATCCGGCCCTCCCACCTCACTGACCAATCCCCACCACTGCCTACCTGCACTCACCTATCACCATCCAAACTACCTTCCTCAGCCCCACTCCTCCTCTCTCAACTTACTTCAGAGCTCCCTCCCCCTCCCCATTTCTGAAGAAGGGTCCCGACCCAAAAAGTCAACTTTCCTGCTCCTCTGATGCTGCCTGGCCTGATGTGATCCTCCTGTTTCACACCGTGTTAGATCAAACATATAGCCCTTGTTCCATAGTCATATTTAACTATAAAATAATGTTCTTGTATTCTCTTTTCTATCCTATTAATTAGTGCAAACCTCCTCCATGTATCATATAGCTCTGAGGCCAATTCTTAGCAATTGCTTTTTCAAGCCCAAGACCACACTTTTTGTAAGCTAGTAATTAATATCCTATTACACCTATCACATTCCTAACTTCGCTAAGAGGTTCTGATAGCATGGGTGTTCACTTTGGGAATGTGCATTTAGAGAGCTGGCTCTATGAAACTAATACTTCAGTATCATTAATACTCCCTTTGTCCTTTGCTCTGAGTACTCTTAATCTCTCTTCCATTCATTCCTCCTCATCTTTTGTTAATGGCATCAAAATCATAACTTTCCAATTCCGTCAGTTGTGGCAAAGCATCATCATAGACTCAAAATGTTAGCTCTGTTTCTCTCTCCACAGATGCTGCCGGACTTGCTGTGTTTCTCCAGCATTTTCTATTTCTATCTCAATTCATACCTCCTTGACACAGATTGACACTTTCTTAAAATGCTGCTATCCTTCCGTCAACTAAGAAAAATGGACAATTTCAACAAGTGAATCAAATCTCCATTGATCCAAATCCATGGAAGGTTGGAATTTCGTTTCTGGAATTGCATTGAATTAGCTTTATTGTGACATACTCACATGAATACAGTGAAAACTTTACCAGTCATCTCTTACAGCACCGTCTTAGGTACAAAGTAAATAGGTACAGATTCCTGAGTACAAATTCTTAGGAAAGAGAAAGAAAAATGAAGAAATAAAAAGTCCAGCATTACAGACCTTAAAGTACAAAATCACAATAATACATAAATTAGAGAAAAATAAAGAAATAAAAAGTTTAGAATAGCAAGTTCAGAGGAGGAAGTGCTCGTGGCCAATCTCCCCTCTACACACCATGGCTGATTTCCCACTGATGTCAATAGAAGGGAAAAGCCCCTGTTGCTCCCCAATGCATTCTTATACATTCTCTGTGGCTGAATTGGAGCTGGTGTCTTTTCTCATATATAGCGTGTGACTCACTAAGCTCATGGTTAACAATTACTCATCACTTGTCGTATATAACAGACCAGAATTAACCTCACTCACTGTGTCCTTGTTGAAAGATAGTAAAATGCCCTGCTGTTCATCCAAAGTATACAGTTTGAAACTCACTGTCAGATTGATTTATAGATTTGCTTAAAATATACAGGACAGCACAGAAACAGGCCATTTTGTCCAACAGACCTGTGCATATTTTCGTTTTCTATATGTGCCTCTTACCACTTATCTACTTTATCAGTTTGTCCTTTGATTCCTTTCTCCCACATAGACTTGTCTTGCTTCCCCTTAAATGGTATGCCCCTTGTGGTTGTAGTAACTTCCACATTCTAACTATTCTCTGGGTAACAAACATTTCTCCCGAATCTCTTACTAAATTTATTGGTGACAATTTTATTTTCATGACTCATAATAATACAATGAAACAGAACAGCACAGCAAGATCTTGTAGAAATGATGCTCAGGAGAGAAAAACTGAACAGTCCATAGGAGATTTCAAGAATGTATTTCTGACATAGATTGAGGACTTTTGTTAGGTATAAATGTTAGCAACATGATATAGTTCATAGAGGATGCAAATTTTTAGTATACTCTTGGAGTTCAGAATCCCACTCAGAATTAATGACTTGAGGAGCCAGTGCCATGAATATTCATTCATGTTATATCCACTACTTTGAAGTCAGCTATCATGCATTCTAATTTGTTCTGTCAGTGCTAAAGTATTACCATCCTTTAGCTATCAGAGAAATTAGAATAATTGATTCCATGGTCTGTCAATCCCCATAGTCTAACATTCCAGTCTGCTTTTTGTTATTTCCTCTCTACTATTCATGTTTTAGCTCATCAACAACTGGACAGTTTAAAAAAAATGACAGAACTGAGGATGCTGGAAATCAGAAACAGAAACAGAAATTGATGGAAAATCTCAGCAGGTTTGGCAGCATATGTGGAGAGAAATCAGAGTTAACGTTTCGGGTCCGGTGACCCATGTTCAAGACCTGCTGAGATTTTCTATCAATTTCTGTTTCTGCAACAAATGCAGGGTGTTGTTAATGTAGCAAATCCACTAAAAGGAGCAACATCAAACTGAACTTGACACCAAGCCGTGGGATATAATAGGATAGTTGACCAATACCTGAGTCAAAGAAGTAAATGTTAAGGAGGAGAACGTGGTTTTATTGAAGGAGCTTACACATGACATTGCTCAATAGGCAGCAAAGTAATATTAACCTGATGACTGTTTCAGCACTATTCGTTGATGGATAAATATTTTCACTGTGGTTAAATTCCTAGTCCATCTTGGAAAAATATTCTTGACAGCTTTTATAGCTATCTGTGAGGGTCCACATGGACAAGCCTGATGCAGTTTCCAACAAGTGTGGGAGCTGAGTCGGATTGGTCAGAAAGCCAATGTCAGTTTTCAGGATCATTAACCTATCTCTCCACACGGTTACTACGCCCACAGATCCACCTCACTCACACCACCATGCTTCCTGCATACCCCTTTAAATTTAAGAAGCATGCCAATATTTTTTCCAAAGTTAAAGCAAAGTGGACATTTAAATCACTTCAGGTCATGGCTTGAGAGCTCCCGAGCATTTATTCCTACAATTTTTATGATATGATAGCACTTTTTCTAACGAGAAAAGTACTCTAATGCATAACACTTTCACAATGCTGGTCAATGTAAATGGTTAGCTTAACTTTGCAGGTTTTCCCTATTATCAAATACTGCCATAAAAAATAAGTTATAAGATAGCATCTAATAATGCCATTTGAAGATGTAAATACGTTCAGCACTTGATTGTTAAAATTTTTGCGACTCTTCAGCAGGTTTCCTCCAAGTTATCTTGCTGGACAGGTTATAAAGGCTTCCAAAGCATGTCCAACCAATGATAATACTGTGGGACATTAAGTACAAATTTCCTTCAGGCTATCACATGGAAATTGATATCACAGACTGCACATGCAGGGCTGCAACCAAACGTAGCCTGAACATTTCCCTGCCAATTGGGAACTTATATGGGACCGTCTTTGAGGGGACAATCAAAATTTCCTGAACTATAGCCCTGGTTTGGTAGATTCATTCCCAACTTCTGTGGGAACCAAAAAGACAGCTTCACATGGACTCATTCAATGGATAACACCTTCCTTATTGCTGGCACTGGAACATCTACCTAAATTTTACACACTAGTTTCTGAAGGAGACTTGAATCCACAACCTTGTCATGTAGACGCAAGAGTGCAATACTGAACCATGGCTGTCACTGGCAATATTACATCTATAGCACATCAACAACACAACATGTTTCAAATCCTTCCAGCAATTTGGCTGTTGTTCAATATTTCCCCAGCTAGTTCCAATATTATCCATGAATAACAGCCTCCATGCCATATGAAATCGAATATTCTTGTCACATGTAAGTGATCAGCAAGGTAGATGTTTGCCAACACCTTCCAGGATACAATAAAATAGATTAAAGACCATAATATCCTCAGGGTTTTGTAGCATTTTTGTGCAATATTTATGCACTGACAAACCCAGGAAATGAAACATTAAAAGTTTAAATATTGATATATAAAATCCTCATCAAATGAACTGAGCTCTTAGCTTTTTCTAAAAAAACTTACATCATTTATTTGCAAATTTCAGTGATATTTTTTGAAAAGATGGTAATAGCCATTGATATCTCTGAATCAATAGTTAGATAAAACTCCTACAGATGTTCATTGAAATGTTGAATTTCCTTTTTTTTTGCAACTGCATCAGTCATAAAGTACTTTCTTTACTAAGCAACTGCAATTGGCTGACCTTCCATAAGTCTGTAGGAAATTACTTTTCCCAGACTAACAGACTTCCATGTTTCCCTAAATTGTTGTCAGAACACATAATACTCAGTCAGCTAATGGCAGCACGATGTTAATAACCCTTTGTGATGTTTCCTGCTTGATGTGACTGTTTGTATACTGTAATAATTCTAAAGGATTTAGTGATCATGTTACATTGGCTTCACACAATCTACTGATGCCACACACAATCTGTGGGGTGTTCAATTTTCTTTACTAGCTCTCTGAACAGATCTTCTTCTGTAGATGCTCCATGGTGGTGTATTCTCTGCCATCCATTGTGAGGTGGACCCAGGACAAAGCAAAGACATAAGGTCCTCAACCGTGCTCTGCCATAAAATCATGGGTGACCTTCTACCTTAACTCCACTTTCTTAGCCTGTCTTTGCCTAAGTGGGAAATGAAAATTGCATGTACTGAAATATTCCAAAGATAGACTTTACTTTTAAATTTACGTCAACTTTTTGCATTCTTCTTGACTGTATAAGGTAAAACAGAACCCTCTTGCAGCCTGGGGAAACAGCTAATAGTTTTGCATTGCAGAAAAGCTCAATATCAAATTTAAATGTAAATAATATTAGGGAAAGTGCTCTGATTAACTCAATAGATTAAAAGAATAGGTAACTTGTTAACTGAACCAATGTTCAGCTTTGGAACATTAAGCTTTGCTTAATCACTATTGAGATATAGCTTTGGGACAGATGAAATAAGTTACCGCTTTCCAGTTTCCATGGATTATATTTAGTTTTCCTTCCTTCCAGAATAATGTGTAGATTACACCTGCTTCACTGTCCTCTTGTGGGAAAGGAATAGCATTTAACGTTCACTCTCAGGAAGAGGGCAACATTGACACAGTTGGTATTTATTGAATGTCCCTACCTTCTCCTAAGAAGGAGGTTTTAAGATGTCTTCTTCTAAAACCACTCCAGTCTCAGTGGCGAAGGTGCCACCACAATGTAACTAGGTAAGTAGTTGCAAGATTCTGACATCAAATATTTAGGTATAAAAATATATTTCTTAAGCCAGTGACATCAGTGACTTTTAAAGGAAACTTGGAACTGATGATGGACCCATGTACTCACTGCTCTTGTCTTATTGGGAGGCAGAGATTGCAAGTTTCATAGGTGCTGCTAAAGAAACCACGGTGCCTTGCATAAATCCTTGCTGCAAATAGCATCGCATTTTTCACAAGCAAATCATTGTTCTTCAGCATCGGACATGGTTCAATGGCCAGTGCTCTTGTCTCTGTGGTTGTGGGATCAAGTCCCATTCCAGACATTTAAGTACATAGCATAGACTGACAAGCCCAGTGCAATGTCGAAGCTAAGAAGAACAAACTAAAATCTATTCAGGAATTAATATGGTGTTGTTTCTAATTGGACAACAATATACTGAGAATTTGTTGCCAAAATAACTTTGGATTTTTTTTAACGTCTTTTTTGCCAATTTTATTCTAGCTGCTTGGTACAATGCATTGTTCACCTTACCTTGTATTGAGAAAAATCTTTCACTTGTGTTACCTGCAATGTGTGTTAAGCCTTCATTAGGATTTCAATGCTATTTGATTTCACTCATTACCAAAAAAATTAAATCTGAATCATCGTCAAAGGTCAGGCATTTAATTTCCACTTGTTAAGCTGTTTAATTTGCATGGGGGTGTCTGATGTTCTCCTACTGTCATTGGTAAATTAGTGTGCAGAAAATGTGTTAAATTGCACATGGGTGCTTATGCATTTAAATGTAGATAATTATTTATTACTCAAATAACTTTAAAAGGCAGCCAGAGAATGATTGTGCCCAATTCATTTACAATAGTTTCAATGTTGAGATTTGTTTGCTAGTCAGGTATTTAGCTGTTGTAGGATTGAACCAGTCATTGGTTCAGAATCTAGTTTATGGAACCAGTGAGATGGATTCCAATTGGCTGTTTATCCTTGATCTGACAAATATTCATCATCAGGAAATTTAATAAGATCATTTATTCTTTCCTTCAATTCTGGCATCTTGCATATCACTAGTTTCTATCACTGCACCGTGCCGACAGCTGCCTAGGTTCCAATCGTTGGAATTCACATCCCTTAAACCTCTCTCTCTCAATCTCGCTCTCTCTATCTATGCTCCTTTAAGACACTTTTTAAAACCTGCTTCTTTAATCAAGCTTTTGTTCTCATGTTCCAATATCCCAGTTTGCTTGATTTGAATTTCATTAAGGCACTTTGGGACCTTTTATTATATTAAAGATGTTATTTAAATGCCACTTGCTAGTGTTTGCATGCTATCTATTCATACTACATAATATTATTCATGATAACATTCTGGCTACATTCTGGCCAATGAGCTTTATATCTGCTTTAAGCAAGGTAATTGCAAGTGCCATTGATATCATTACAGAACATTTTAAAAGAGGATTACAAATCTCATTGCTCAAAAGCACAATTCCTTTCATTAACCAAAATTACTGAAAAATAAGGTCAGCGGTGTTAAATGACATGTAAATAGTTATGGTCTTGGAAGATGCCTTCACTTTTTTCCTAACAGATTGTTAATGGATCAGTGAGTCCTACCAACACATGTACCTCATTCGCCTTGGGTGAAATGTAATGGAGCCACTAGCAGTAGGACTCACAGTAGGCAGGATGATTTAATCAGTTGGGAGCCATAATCTGGGTTTCCTAATGATGAGTTGGGTTTAAAGGATTAAGTCAGTAGTATTTCAGCAGCTGTTTAAGGCCCATGGTACCCAGTGGTGGGAAGGTCCTCCCCTGTATTTACATTCAAGGCATACTTATTAAATCACAATTTCTCCAAATCAAGTCAGACCATCAAGATTAAGTCAACAGTGAATAGCAAAGTCGTGCCACAAGATTAATAACAATTTAAAGGAGGTGTTCACCAGGGGAGGTGACCCATTCAGATCAAAGGTGAGTGGTTTGTTTTCTTGAGCACTGAGGAAAAGGGAAGGGAGCAGGAGAATGTCCACAGACTTGGACTGTCATCAGAGGAAGGACAGTGCAGGGGAGGGTGTGGGAATGATGGGCCTCCTGGTTTAAATCCCACCCCATTTGTGAAGATATGAGAATGGCAATGGAACTGAAAATTGTATGAATTGTAGTATAGATAGCTGCCTATGATGGAAGCTGGCAAGTTGAAAACCTTCTCCCCTCAATATTTCATTCAAAGTGCAGACACCTCCAATAATGCATAAAGCCCTCAACAGAATACATTGGAGTATTAGGCTTATTCATGTGGATGGATCTTAAAATGAATCAATGCATTGATGGATTGCCCACATTTTGAAAGAAATGTTAAGCTGAGGTTCCATTTTCCCTCTCAGGTTAATACAAAAGATTCCACTGGCACAGTGTTGCCCAGACCAATGTTTATTTATCAATCAGTACCACGCATAGTGATCCTTGTCATAAAGCTTTCCATAGTACATTACTGTGCAGAAATTCATCCTGCATCACAGCAGTAGCTACTTCAAAACTACTTCATTGGCTATAATGTACTTTAGGACGTTACATAAAAATGGAAGTTCTTCCTTTTCAAGCTCACACCTTAACAATAGCCATTCAGGAAAGCAACTTGAGTATTGTACAGAGACAGTAGGAACTGCAGATGCTGCAGAATCTGAGATAACAAGGTGTAGAGCTGGATGAACACAGCAGGCCAAGCAGCATCAGAGGAGCAGGAAGGCTGACGCTTCGGGCCTAGACCCTCCTTCAG
>NC_063358.1:17921054-17940751 GCF_021869965.1 Rhincodon typus | reverse complement strand
GTGTTCATCCAGCTCTACACCTTGTTATCTTAGAGTATTGTACATACTTCGGACTCTTTGACTAGTTTACAGATTGAAACACATTACCCAAGTGCTTTTCTCAGTGAGGTGAACAAAGGAACACAGAAAACACTTAATGAGCATTTCCCAAATTCCCACAACACTTACTCTCCATCTACCTCTATCCATCTCGGAAAGGATATTACACACAATGATCTATGTTAGTTGGGCTGTTGGAATCTCCTTCCCCTCTGACGTAGGGCTGGCTCTCTTCCAGAAAGGTGGGTCTCGCAGCTCAGGAAGATTCTTTCCAACGTCTTTTTGAGTTGCCATATGGTCTTCTTCTGCAAATCTTCCCTGTGAGTCTTCACTGTGGGGCTGGCTTCCAGGTGTGTATGTTTTTATACCCTGTACACTACACCTTCCAAAATGTTCTATCACCTTTGGCCAAAGAGGTTATGACCTTGGTTCAAATCAACCAATGGGGTTGTGCCAACACCCTTCACTGTTGCCATGCTGGGAGGTGTAAAATGCACATACTCAGGCAGTCGAGATGCCGGAAAGTCTAATTGACACTTCTCTAATACACAACCCTCGGGCCAGTTGTACGTGATTTTCCTTGAACCTTGCAACATTTTTGATCGCGGTTTTCACTGTTCCAGAGAAATCAGTCCTAGTAAGGGTCATTCGACCCAAAACGTTAACTCTGATTTGTCTCCACAGATGCTACCAGACCTACTGAGTTTTTACAGCAATTTCTATGTTTGTATAATCTTGACTTTGGATTCATGAAAGGACTATGCCATGGAAGTTGCAAAGTACTGACAGAATGTATAAGCAACAACTATTTGGCAACAGTAAGTACTATCATAGAGATGTTTAGTGAAAAGGAAGCTAAAAAAGTTTCCATATGTTTGATGCTCACACTGTAACCCCTGGGAGAGGCTGTTTATTTGATAACTGGAGAGAAGAGGTGGATTAATTGACCAATTGATCAAATACCTCCAAGTTCCCCTTCAAGGCACACAACATCCTGATTTAGACATATATCACTATTTTTGTCACCAGGTCAAAATCCTAGAACTTCCAGTTATTTTAATCAACCTGTTTGAACATGCTACAAACATATGCCCAGGGCGGATGGGCCTTGAACTCAGATCTTCTGGTCTGGATAAAGGGACATGATCACCACATCACAACAGACCTCACAACTAGAACTCCATACCTAATAGCATTATTGGATATGTCTTCATCACATGGATCACAACATTTGGGGCAGCACAGTGTCTCAGTGGTTAGCACTGCTGCCTCACAGTACCAGGGACCTGGGTTTAATTCCAGCCTCAGGCGACTGTATGGAGTTTGCACGTTCTCCCCGTGTCTGCATGGGTTTCTACTGGGTGCTCCGTTTCCTCCCACTGTCCAAAGATGTGCAGGCTAGGTGGATTGGCCATGGTAAATTGCCCATAGTGTTCAGGGATGTGTTAATTAGGTGGGTTATAGGGGTATGGGTCTAGGTAGGATGCCCCAAGGGTCGGTGTGGACTTGTTGGGACAAAGGGTCTGTTTCCACACTGTAGGGATTCTATGATTTCAGACTGACCATCACCAAAGGCCAATTAAAGTAAGCAATAAATATTGACCTTGTTACTAATGCCCACACTCCAAAAATAAATGAAATAAGACCTTCAATTTCAAAATTTCCATTTCAAATGTAGTCAATGATTGCTTCACTATTTCCAGCAAGAATTAGAAGGAAAAGTCAGAAACATGGAGGGAGAAAGAGAAGAATTAGAAATATATGGAGCAACATACCTACTATTATCTGTGACTTAACCAGCTCTTTAATGCTGCAGACAACATTACAGAGAATTTCATTATTTCCTTCTCACTGTTTAGAATCAATGGTTAATTCTAACAAGCCAAACCTGCAAACCAAGTCTATATTGTCTCATTCTACAAGAAAACATGTTGAGAGGTTGATTCTAATGGATAATTTACTAATAATTGATCTTATTAACTATCATTTCAAAGCAAAAAATAAAATTGTCTTGCAATCAGTTTCCTGCCAAGGGAATTAGATGTGGAGGAAAATTATACCTAGCTGTCATTACTGCACTCTCATATGGCATTTGTATCATGACCTATTTATTGTAATGTGCCATAATTTGCAATTTTATATTCAATACTTACTTAGTTTTAGTTCAAAAACTCCGGTCAATATAAGCCTTTACAGTCATTATGAAAGATGTGATTTCAAGCATTTAGTTTTAATCTGCTCTACTCCGCTTTTATGAAGCTGACCAGAGTGATCCCTAGAATGTGATCGATTCTCTGCCTCCTAGACCCTACTTATCATGTTGCCATTATTTACTTGCTTCACTTGTTTTCTCCCTCTCGCTTTCTCAATTATGTTTCGTTTTATAATTGTACTGCACTCACTTCAAAGCTTTCTGACCAAATATATCAGTTATCACCTGAAATTAGATACATTTTAGTAAAGTTGGATCACATGGGATTCAGGGTGAGCTTGCAGATTGGATGCAAAATTAGCTTGACAGTAGGAGACAAGAGGATGGTGGTAGACGGTTGTTTTTTGGACTGGAGGCCTCTGGCCAGCCGTGTCCACAGGGATCGGTACTGGGAGATAGTAGGAACTGCAGATGCTGGAGAATCCGAGACAACAAGGTGCAGGGCTGGATGAACATTGCAGGCCAAGCTGCATCATAGGAGCAGAGAGGCTGACGGAGGATCGGTACTGGGTCCACTTTTATTTGTCATTGATATAAATGAGTTGGATGAGAATATAGAAGGCATAGTTAGTAAGTTTATGGATGACACCAAAATTGGTGGTATAGTGGACAGTGAAGAAGGTTATCTAAGATTACAAAGAGATGTTGATCAATTGGGTCAAGGGGCTGAGGAGTGATGGATGGAGTCTAATATGAATAAATGCAAGGTATTGCATTTTGGTAAAACAAACAAGGGCAGGATTTATACAATTAATGGTAGAGCCCTGTGTGGTGTTGTAGAATAGAGACCTAGGGGTTCAGGTACATAATTCTTTGAAATTTGCATCACAGGTAGACAGGGTGGTTAAGAAGGCATTTAGCATGCTTACCTTCATTGCTCAGACCTTTGAGTATCGGAGTTGGGATGTTATGTTTATGTCCAGGATGTTGGAGACCTCTTCTGGAGTACTGCGTGCAGTTCTGGTTGCCCTGCAATAGGAAGGATATTGCTAAATTGAAGAGGGTTCAGAAAAGATGTACCAGGATGTTGCCAGGAATGGAGAGTTTAAGTTATAAAAATAGGCTGGCTAGGCTAGGACTTTTTTCACTGGAGTGTAGGAGATTGAGGGGTGATCTTATAGAGGTTTATAAAATCATAAGGGGCTTAGATAAGGTGAATAGCAAAGGTCTTTTCCCTAGGATGGGGGAGTTCAAAACCAGGGGACATATTTTTAAGATGAGTAGAGAAAGTTTTAAAAAGGATCTGAGGAGCAACTTTTTTACACAGAGAGTGGTATCTGTGTGGAATGAACTGCCAGAGGAAATGGTGGATGAGGGTACAGTCATATAATTTAAAAGACATTTGGATAAGTACATGAACAGTAAAGGGTTGGAGGGATATGGGCCAAACGCAGACAAATGGAACTAGTTTAGTCTGGCAACATGGTCAGCATGGATTAGTTGAACCCAAGGGTCTGTTTCCATGCTGTATGACTCTATGCTCACTTATGAATCGTCTGTCAGAAAACGTATACTTCTGGTTAGAAACTAAGGTAATCTGCATCACCCCTCCCCCACTCACATACCCACACTACCTGAATGCTAAAATGACCTCAGGTAAAGCAGAGTCTCTTTATGTCTCCAAAATGAAGGCAGAATGGGAAGGGAATTTTCAGTGGGTAATATGTAAAGATTGAAAGAAAGAAGTTACATTTATATTTTGCTTTTCTTGATCTCAGGATTGAACAGTGCTTTGTAGACAATGACGTTTTTTTCTGCTGGAGGTATAATTGTTGTGTTGATGGAGAAATGAATCATTTCTCTGTGCAGCAGAGGCAATGCAATCTTCATCCTCATTTTACTATGTGACTACTGGAATAGAATGATCATCATCACAGAAACAATCAAATAGTTGGATTCTATTAAAGGAACATAATATATTTTACAGCTCCTCAATGATTATTTTGTTCACATTGTCTGAAAGCAATTTCTGTCTGTCACAGTTAACCAAAAGCAATAACCAATTTACAGCTCCGTACTTGCATGCTGATCATCCTATAAAGCTATGAATAAAATCTGAGACAAAAATTAATTTTATTTAAATCTATTGGGTCCAGGCTTTGTTCAATATATTGTCAGATATTTGAAAATAAATCAATTAAATTCTCTAAGCATTAAAGGAGATTGACATCACCATGTTACGTGAATAAATAAATCTGGAATCCAAGTGGTAAATTTGAACATGACCCTATCACTTCTGGAGCCTAGGAGTATATCCAGCACAGACAGGTATAAGCTGCTCTATACTGATTGAAATCAGACGAACATAACCCTCCACAAGTCACCAAATGCAACAGATACCTGGTACTCTAACCAACATCTAGCTGAGAAATGCTTTATAGAATTATTGTAAATCGCAGTAAATAAATTGCACCATCATGTAAAACAACCCCTTTTCTCCTGGCCTCAAATATCCTAATTTTGCCATTCAGAGAATGTTGGAGAAACTTTGCAGATCTGGCAGCATCCGTGAAGAGGAAAACAGAGTTAATGTTCCGAAGATGCTTCTTTTAAGATTTCTTTGCCTTTACAAGTACTTGGTGCATAAAGTGGCCCATCTTTTCAGCCATGACATGGGATATTTAAATAAAAACCGAAAGAATTGCGGATGCTGTAAATCAGGAACAAAAACAGAAGTTGCTGGAAAAGCTCGGCAGGTCTGGCAGCATCTATGTAGAAAAATCAGAGTTAATGTTTCGGGTCCCGTGACCCTTCCTCAGATCATGTGTTATTAGTCATCTGCAATTCCTTACCCAACAAGCCCACTTAGTGGTATGATGTGATTCCAAAGAAGCGAGTGATTTGTATTGTGCTGCAAAGATGCTGTGGGAGTTTAAAACAAATCCATTCTTTGCATTGGAAGCTGACGATATACCAAAATAATGACCAGTCACCCCCATGCCAGTCATTCACTTTATACTCAGCATTAAGATGACTCATATTTTTGGAGAACGTTTTCAAGGGTTCAAATGCTGAAATCAATGCTATTTGGAATTACCAGAACAGAAACAATTCATTTGGCCCAATTGATTTGTGCTAGCTAGTATTTATGGTCCACAGATACTTCCCCCTCCACTACTTACCAAACCTTATCAATATTGCTTTCTGTTCCTTCCGCCCTTATGTGCTTAATTAGTATCACTTCAAATGTATCTATGTTATTTGTCTCAATGACTCCTTGTTGTGATGAGTTTCACATTCTAACTGCTCCCAGTCAGGTTGTTGTAGCACACTATGCACTGTGCTAATTTGCGTGTGTGCACCCAACCAGGATGGAAACATGTCCCATGGGAGAGGGGAGGAGGGAGTACAGATTGGATCTTAGGGGTTGGGGAGGGGGGTGGGGCGCGGAGGGTGGAGGAGATTGAGATCCAGGAGGGAGGGGAGGGAGATTGGGGTGGGAAATCTGAACTCGGGAGCAGGGACGTCAGAATTCAGCAGAAAACCAAAGGGGTGCTAGGGGAAGGGGAAGAGAGCTTGGAGGAGTTCCAGAGAAGGGAGAAAGAGGGAGAGGGCCTTTTTGCTCCAGGTCCTCCTTGGTGATCCCCATCCTGGCTCCAGTGCCCTCCTTTTTACACGCCCACCCCCAGCTTCTGAGCCTTTTCTCTCCTAACTAGAGGGGAACTCCTTCCACCTCCGTCCTGTGTCAGCTAAACCCCATTCCAAAAGCAAGCACATGCTTCCCTATGCATGGTGTCACCCATACTGAAGCTTTGGGCATTCCTAAATTAGTGCACATGTAAAATTGTCTGCAGTTGTGTGTATCAGCAAACATTGCCGAAAAATGGCATGTATTATCACATACATTTTTAGTTATCCAAGTTACTAAGTATATTCACTGTTGTTCTTGTGTCATAGTAGTTTGTTATTTCTCTCAGTTTCTCTGTGTGTATTAATCCCTAAATTGTGCGGGTCCCTTAATAGTACAACGTTTTGTTGTCGAAACCCTTAAAAAACTGGGGATGTTGTAAATCAGGAACAAAAACAGAAATTGCTGGAGAAGCTCAGCATTTCTGAGGAATGGCCAACTCCAACTGAAACGTTAACTCTGATTTCTCTCCACAGATGCTGCCAGACCTGCTGAGCTTTTCCAGTAATTCATGATTTTGTTGCATATTGTTGCCATCAGCTGTTGCTATCACCAGGGAGTGTCATTCCTGTGTAAATTGTTTTTTCTGTGGTAAGTGGTGTTCTTCTATTTCTGGTGTTGGGTGGGTGTGAACCTGTGTCTCTAGGTTGTTAAATAATGTGTAGGTGGTGCATTCACCTCTTCCTGATCAGTCACCTACTGCACCTAGGTCCCAAATTGTCACTTGGGCTAGCGTTTATTAAGATAATTGAATGTTTGTACTCTTATTAGGTCTCCAATATGTAACTCTGGCTATAGGTTATCAAACTTGTTGAAATGGAACTTGACTTTTTGCCCTGTCACCTTGATTTTTTTTTCTCACAACTATTACTACTTCCGCTTTCAGAAGCCTTTTTGCTTTCTGAAGAGTAGTTTGTATTCAGCGTGACATTAGTCTTCATACTGCACTACCTTCAATGCCTTCAGATGAAGTGTTTCTTTACTCGAGGGTTGCATTATATACATCTGTACTGGATTTGTTCTATTTCTTTATGATTGCTTTGGTGATTTTCACTGTCGCCTGAGCCTTTGCATTTAACTGGAGAAAGTATGGAGATGATATGTGGTGTTGAATTTCCCAATCTTTCACAAACAGACTGAATTCTTCACTCAGTTGTCGCTTATAACAAAGTCAGAGTGCCATATCTGCTGAAATGTGCTTTTAGGCATTCAAGTTAGTGATGTTAGGCAGTAGTCATTGAAGTCAACTGGTCCACATTCCAGTCGTCAGAATTGTAGTATAACTGTGTCAGATAATCAATTCCTGGGCATGTGAAGAAGTATACTCGGAACTACATCCATGGTCTCTCTGAGATGTCACGTGCCACCATGGATGTCTAGCTTGCTTAGTTTGGCACTTATTTCAAACACTGCACTGGCTGATGTCTTTCCTGATTTCATTGCTGAGCACATCATTGTCGAGCACATCTCTTGCCTTTCTCAGACTTAATTCATTTCCTTGGTGGCTTTCATGGATGCACTTTAACATCTCTTTTGCCAACTCCTTCAGGATAATTAACCTGTTTCCTTGGTGCTTTATATACCATTGTGTGCTGTCAATTCACCTCTAGATGTCCAGTATACTCTGATAGCAATATGTGTGCCCTTGATGTTCTCTAGCCATTATTTAATCACTATCTCTTGCAACCGTTGCAGATTTGCATCTTGTTCAACAGTTTGCTGGATTTGAGCAAGGCACTTGCCTGTCATAGTCCTGTTATAGTGGTATTGTCGCTAGACTGTTAATTCAGAAACTCAGCTAATATTCTGGGGACCTCAGTTCGAATCCTGCCGCAGCAGATGGTGGAATTTGAATTTAAAAGAAACTCTGGAATTTAGATGACCATTGTCAATTGTCAGAAAGTTATTAGGGAAGGAAATCTGCCATCCTGACCTGGTCACCTGACATGTGACTCCAGACTGACAGTAATGTGGTTGACTCTGAATTGCCCTCTCAAATGCCCTAGCAAGCCATTCAATTGTACCAATTGCTACAAAGTCTCAAAGAAATGAAATGGGACGGATCACCTGGCATCGATCTAGGCACTGGAACTTTCACTGTCTCTGGGTCAAAGTCCTGGAATCCCCTCCCTAATGACATTTAGGTCAACCCACGGCAGATGGACTGCAGTGGTTCAAGAAGGCAGCTCATCACCACCTTCTCAAGGGCAACTAGGGATGGGCAAAGGCCAGCCAGTGATGCCCACATCTCACAAATGAAGTTTAAAAAAATTCTTTCATGTTATTACAGTAGGCTTACTACCCTGTCACTACCCTGTGCTGTTGGGAGTGGAGGTGGAGCGGACCAGGGTCTCCTGGAGGGAACAGTCACTGCAAAATGCTGACAAGAATGAGGGGGGGAATACACGTTTGGTAAGTGGTATCCTGCTTGCGATGACAGAAGTGGCAGCTTATGATCCTGTGATCTCCAAAGGCCAATGTTGCATGATGTACCATTGTCTAGCCACCAGTTTATTTTGCCCTGATGTTCTCCTTGTGCAGTCCTCATTCCAACACTCTCAAACCATGTCTCACCTATTGTGTTTTCTGGTGTCTAGTGATTCATCACAATTTTCAGCCGATATCTCTCCAGTGGCCATCTGTACCTGCTTGCTGAGCTTCTTTTTAGCCATTTACCCGTGTGCAAAATGCTTTTTGCAGTGAGAACACTGCTTTCCCCAGGTTGGACATGCCTCCTTCTCTTTTGCATGATGTCTTCCACAGCCTTTGCATCCTGCCCTTTTGTCTGTGATTGTTCGGTGCTATTTGGGCTGGAATAGTTGTCAGAATAATGCAATATCCAATCTAATCAGCCATGAGGATGCTGTAGGTGGTGATTCACAAACTTTGGCACCTCTGTACAGGTCAATTGCCCTCTTAAATGTACATTTATGTTCTCTCAGTAAACTCGTTTTACATTTTAGGTCCCTTACTCCTGATGCAATTGTGTGTCCAGTTAGCTTAATCTTCAATTGCACAATTTTATGGGTTTCTGGAAACTGAGTTAATGATATTACAAATTGATTCACGGACTCTTGTTTTTATTAACCTATTCTTCTATTCAACCTGCTCAGTGATGCTATTACACACCACTGGAGCAGGTGTAGGGACACCACCACTGCAGCACAAGAGGGCCCCCGGGCTCTTTTTAATTTGCTCCCTGGTATTGAATACACGCCACTCATACTTAACCTCTACTTGGGGCTGAGTCCATGCCTTGAGAGTTTTTAAGATTTTTGCTGTGTACTCTTTCTGCTGATCGGAGAGATTTGGGGTGAACCATGTTTTGAAACAGTCTCTACCCAAGAATGATAAAAGTATAACGACTTGTACTTGTTCTGGTTCACTGAGTAAATCTGTAGCTATTGTACAATTCTGCCAATGTCCATGGAAGGGTTCCCAGTTTTGACTCATAACCCCACTACCTTGAATAGAAAAGCTGTAGGAAAAGCTTTAGCCATTTTCTCAAAAGTATTGTTATTCACATTGATCTTTGTTTTTCTCTTTTTCAGTGGTAGCTCATATCTCTGCAGCTATGCTTTTTAATTTTAGCTCTGGGCATGCAACTCTTCTGACACTGGGTTTCAAATGTTGAACACAGAAGCATGATGTTCAACACAACAATTTTATTGAAGTCTAAAATGTTTGCTACAGGGTGTGTGCTTCATGGTTGGGATCAGATGATTATGTCTGAGTAGGACAGACACTTGTACATAATTGCATTTCAATCTGAACAACCCCCTGTAAGTGATCTGAAAGCATGTGTCAAACTTGTTTGACCCTACCGTGGAACACAAAGGGTTCCAATGGTACACTGTTAAAGCTCACCTCACCTGTAATGTTGTCAACAAAAGAAGAGATCACATTGAGCAGCTCTGTAGGACAGTCAGCTTCCTCCTGCAGTTCAAATAGACCGTCTCTCCTTGCACAATTGAATGTCTTTTCAGATCGATGAATGCTATATATAATTGTCACTTTTTTTGCAGAATATCTCTTACTGTCGTAAGTTGAAGAACTGCAGGTCAAATGTAGATTTTCTAGTTCTGAAACCACATTATGGTTTGAGATAGATGCATTCAGCCAGGATTTGCAGTCTGACAAATACAACGTGGGTAAACAATGTTCCAACAATGCTTAAACGCTTCTGTCCTATACTTCTTCATGTGGAGCAAGTATTAGATTCTTTCCCAGGCTTCTGAATTCCCTCCTGGACATATTAGTGACTATCTTTTATTCACGGTATATTTTGCATGGCTCAGTTACTGAGAAATACATGAAGTCAAATCATTTGATGAAATCATTGTTTGTTTACTATAAGTGGTGGATCTTTGTTAAAGGGGCCTACAGGTCAATGTTTCAAAGTGGCTTTAGATTATGGCACAGATTTGAAAAGTGTTTAGTTTGATTTTTCACTCTGAGTAACATTCTAAGCTTTGCATTAACCTTTTGCTGGTATTATTGAACTCATCTCCCAAAATGTTGACTAATTTAATTAAGGTAGGGGCGCAGGGCAGCCAAACATATTGGAGTTAATCCTGGAAAGTGTTCACTGATTTTGTATTATTAGCAAAATTGAAAGTGCAAAAAACCTGGGATTAGAATGGATCAAGGCCAAGAATAAATGCTGGGTGACTCTGCTTGTGTAATTGGAAAGTACTTACAAGAGTGTGTGGCACAAACAGGAAAAAGGCAATGAAGCAAATGATTTAATTTATGAGGATTGATTTTCTGATAGTCTAGAGAACAAAGGGTATCAAAGGAACATAGATCCTCCCAATTTCTCTTCTACCATCCTAATTGTTGTAGGATACAATTAGAGTGGACTTATTTGCTACACATAACAACCAATTTCTGCAACAGAGCCAGACCTGAGGTGAGGAAATCCCAATGGTGATTTATGATTTGGATGTGAACATAGAGGTATGGTTAGTAAGTTTGCAGAGAGGTGGTGTAGTGGACAGAAAAAAAGGTTACCTCAGAGTACGACAGGATCTTGATCAGATGGACCAATGGGCCGAGGAGTGGCGGATAGTGTTTAATTTAGATAAATATGAGGTGCTGCATTTTGGAAAGGCAAATCAGGGCAGGCCTTATACACTTAATGGTAAGGGCTTGGGGAGTATTGCTGAACAAAGAGACCATGGAGTGCAGGTTCATAGTTCCTTGAAAGTGGAGTTGAAGGTAGATAGGATATTGAAGAAGGTGTTTGGTATGCTAGCCTTCATTGGTCAGTGCATTGAGTATAGGTGTTGGGAGGTCATGTTGCGGCTGTACAGAACATTGGTTCAGTCACTTTTGGAGTATTGTGTGTAATTCTGGTCTCCTTGCTATAGGAAGGATATTGTGAAACTAGAAAGGGTTCAGAAAAGATTTATGGGATGTTTCCAGGTATGGAGGGCTTGAGGCTGAATAGGCTGGGGCTTTTTTCCCCACAGCGCCGGAGACGGAGGGGTGACCTAATAGAGTTTTATAAAATCATGAGTGCCATCGGTAGTGTGAATAGGCAAGGTCTTTTTCCCTGGTGTGGGGGAATCCAAAACTAGAAGGCCTAAATTTAAGATGAGAGGGGAAAGATATAAAACAGACTTAAGGGGCAACTTCTTCATGCAGAGGGTGGTGCATCTACGGAACGAGCTGCCAGAGAAAGTGGTGGAGGCTGGTATGATGACAACATTTAAAAGACATCTTGATGGGGATATGAATAGGAAGGGTTTAGAGGAATATGGGCCAAATATAGGCAAATGGGACGAATTTATACAGATATCTGGTTGGCATGGACGGGTTGGACTGAAGGGTCTGTTTCCATGCTATATATCTCTATGACTCTATGGTCGAGAAATTTGGGGAACCATCGATCTAAGTCACCTGATTCTCACAACTGCACTCCTTTCTTTCCACATCATGAGCTGAATCTTATGGTTTTGTTTGGATAAGTGGTTTGGTTTCTTTCTGAGAAGCCTAGTGGTATTGCTCACAACAGCTTATGAAATTAGCTTCATCACCAACCTTCCCTGGCACCCTTTCATTGATTCGCTGTTCACATAACAACTCGTCGGTGCTGAGATATCCCAGATGGACCAGGATCCTTGGCAGAAAGTCAGCTTTAACAGGCCGATGAGCACCCGAACTGTTCGTCCAGAGCTGCTCTGCATGACGTGTGATATTTGCCCTGGCAAGGATAAGAAGGGAAAATTGACACCCTGCTTTGTGGGCAGGGACCTGGAGGTCCAGCTGAATGGTGAAGAGCCGGATCATCCCATATCCCCCCAGGACTGACCATGAGACCATGGGGTATAGGAACAGAATTAGACCATTCAGCCCACCAAGTCAGTTCTGCCTTTCGATCGTGGCTGATAATTTTCACAACCTCATTCTCCTGTCTTCCCCCCATAACCCTTGATCCCCTTACTAACCAAGAACCTACCTGCCTCTTTCTTAAATACAGTCAATGACTTGGCAATGGGACACACAGATTAACTACCCTCTGGCTGAAGAAATTCCTTCTCATCTCAGTTCTAAGGCGTTGTACCTTTATTCAGTCTGTACCTCAGGTCGTAGTGTCTCCTAACAGTGGAAACATCTCCTCCAAGTCTGCTCTATCTAGGTCTCTCAGTATTCTGTAACTTTCATTCAGATTCCACTCATCCTTCTAAACTCCATCGAGTACAGACCCAGAGTCATCAACACTCCTCATATGACAAGTCTTTCTTCCCCGGTATCATTTTTGGACCCCTTCCAATACCAGCACATCCTTCCTTAGATATGGAGCCCAAAACTGCTCACAATATCATAATATTCACCTACCACTCTACCCAGCTACCACACTACCACCTTGTCTACCTGCCACCCATCTCCCTCATCTATTTACCTCACTAACTACTTCCTTATCCACTTATGTCACCCATGCATTCACACTCATTCAGTAGAAATGATCAAATAGCATTAAATGTTAAAAAAAATTAATGTTTGAAATATTATTACATAACAAGGGTATTACATTTTTATAAGAAATTTTTAAAATCAAGACACCTTCAAGTAATCAATAAAAATAACATTAAATGTTTAAAAGGAGCACAGAAACAATAATAAAAAACTACGTGATAGCTACAGATGTTTTATCATTTGCTTTTCTGTGATGATATTTATGTTGTTTGCTACTGTTATTAAGGAGCGTTCCCAGATAATTTAACATCTTGGACAGGGGGTTGTAAGGTCTCAGCTTCCTTGTGCTGCATTAAGGCTTAGACAGCAACTTGCAATGGAGCCACCCCAGAGCAGCCAAACTCACAAGTCTAGCCACAGAATGAACACACCTTCCTCCACCATCAAGTTCTGGAGGGGGACTCAAATCGGCAGCTTCTGACCCAAGGACATGCATGCTGTTCTGTATTCCACAAAACCTCCTCAACGACTCGCTGAGAGGGTCAAGATACATGTACACCTTGCAATGAACTTTGCTTCTATTCCCTGAAGTACAGAATGTGGTGGGAGTGATCTGATTGAAGGGTTTAAAATGGCAAAATAATGTGATACAAACTATCTCTTCTTGTGAGGCAATCAGGAACAAGGGGACATAATCTTCTAAGCCATTTAGAAGGTAAATCATGAAGCACTTTTTCATACAAAGGGTCACAGAAAATCCTGTAATTTCTTGATTGAAAGAAATATTTAATTTCTGCACGGTGCGCTGATTATTCCAGGAAGAAACATATGCTACAGTAACTTTCCAATCTGATTGAGTAAAATATTTACTCTTTAACCATTGACCCCTGGAATTAATTTACCTGCGGTAATAAATAACCAAATAATTACAGCAAGAACAACAGCATTTGGCACATGTTCCTGTAACCATGGAATTTATGTATTCCAACAACATTTGCACCATCTGTGCCTGTGCTGCTTAGCAAGATAGTTCACAGTCACAGAAATAAACAACAGAAAGAATTTGTCATTAATTTTCAAGCAGGGCTCTTGTGTTGACTAAGTTGTTGCCACACAATTTTCAGGGTGCTGGGATTTGCTAAGGAGAATTGGGTCAGAATGTGTAAGTTACTCCAGTCACTTTAGCACAAACTCCAAATTGACACTTGTGCTAATAGTGAGGGAGTGCTGCGCTGTTGAACTTGCTGTCCATTGTAATGGCACAGCTAACCAAAATCTTCAGATAGCTACAGAGAGCAGCCTTCAACACCAGTCCAGGGGCACAGGCACGCTCAGTCAGCCTCTCAGAGTGGTCAGGGTCAGGTTCCTCTCCTCCTCCAGGATGAGGAACCAAATGTTGGACAACCAACTACCCATCTTGGTTCTTCCTGCCCTTTCTCTTTGAATGAGAGAAAAAGAAGTATTGAGGGAGATGAACGAGGGACATGGTGCTGCTAGTGCTATTGCAGGTTAAGGGAAACTAAGTGAGGTGCCCAAGTGATAGATAAAGCAGTGCAAAGGCCTTGCAGTGTGATTATCAGTGTGGCAGGTGAAGGTGATGGTCAGAGCAGTAGTGCACAAGCCTTGGTGGGATGTGGGTGCAATAGCAGGAACAGGGTGAGTATGAAGTAGTACAAAAAAGATGGTGATGCTTACCGGGCAGAGCAGAGAAAATCATTGATCTCCTTCCCACCCTGTTGGGCATTCCTCCAGATGGCTGAGATTGGACTGGCCTGGGTGCCAACCTTGGACCAGACTGGCAGGGTCTAGTGTTGTGGCTTCCTCTGCCAGCTATCGTCTGCACCACACCATCCATCCAGACTTTCAGTTGCCTGTCTGCAAAATGAGTACCAAATTTCCCTTATCTGCCATGTTCAGGGCAAATGGCACAAAACAGGCAGGGCCCCTCTGTATTGACAATGCTTGTCCAGGTACTGAATGGCCTTTCAAGATGGTGCTGGTGCCAGGGATGTGGTCAGTTCTGGGATATCTCAGCAGTGGCAAGTTTGTGCAGCTGGAGGCGAGTCAGAGAATTAGGCTAGCATTGGGCAAGAAGGAAACCATAGGGGTGAGGTAGATAGTTAATGAGGTGAGTCTGGGATGACAACACAAGAAAACTGGCTGGGCGTCTTGGAGAGCACCCATCCTTAAAATGTAATTAACTTGACACTTTAGCCAAAAACGTAATATTCTGGCCATTTTTACAAAGGTTATAAGACAACCTAAATAGCAGATCTGTCTCATTCATGATACAAATCTAATATGCTTTCTCTCCACCAAAACCTACTATGATATCATCAGACTGGATAGAACTTTATACAGTCGCCACCATTAATCTTTTCAGAACCAATACTGAACATAATGTCTCCTACTGAGCTTTATTTTCCCATAACTAACATTTGTTTTTAATCATTGCATGATGGGCATGACTGTTAAGGCAAGCATTCTTCCCCATCCCGAGTTACCCTTGATCTGATTGGCTCTCTAGGCAATCTCAGGGAATGGTTAAGACTCAGATATATTGCTGTGGGTTCGGACTCTCCACTGGAGCCTGACCAACTGAGGATGCAGATTTTCTTCCTTAATAGACTTTAATGAATTAGATGGATCACTTCCAGAGGATGCACAGAAGTAGAACACAGTGTCAGACACATATAATTACATTAACTATCTCAACCCAAGTCTCTGACTTTACAAATTCCAGTGTTCTGGTGATTTCACTATTCTTTCAGGATATGTTCTCATTGGGCTTGGAAGGTTGATAGGTTCTTGCCTTGAGAACTGTTTACCTTGATTCTGTTCTGGACTCAATAGTCTCTGTAAAATCTCATTCTGCAAAGAAGACATTATATCTTTTGGATGTCCTTCCAGAAGGATGATCATTGTTGCTGAATCAAGCAATTGGTGCACTACCTCATCCGCTGAACCCTTAATTGCCTGAATTTCCTTTGCAAAGGAAAACTTTCCTGCTGAAACAGATAATTGGTCCATAAAATTATCTGGGAGACTTTTACAGCCAGTAAGGGAATCAGGGGTTATGGGCAAAAAGTAGGAAAGTAGATTAGAGAATTATCAGATCAGCTGTGATCTCTTTGAATGGTGCAGCAAATTTGATGGGTTGAGTGGCCTACTTCTGCTCCTACATCTCATGGTCTTAATCTCACGAATTTCCATCATGCAAGACAGCTGCTCTGTTAAATTAGATGCTTTAAGCAGATAATTTCTTATTTACAGAATCTGAACTGGGTAATTTCTTCTAGAGTGTCTTGAATATTTCAGCATTGGTCCACTCACCTCATTGATGGTTCTCTGGGCACCAAATGCAGCCAATCTTCAATCTATGTGAGCAAATATTTATTCTCAGTTTGCTCATTAATCTGTGCTGAAGTATGCAGTCTTTGTGCTCTTACCTGTTAATTAGGTTGGACGTTTGCATTTACCCCCTGTGGTTGCTTCTCAGGTGAACACAATATGTTCACTTCCTCAGTCGTACTACTTGAGGAGTACCATTGCTTAGCTGGATCTCTGTCACTGGTACTGATAATTCTCTCTTGGAAAATAAAGAATTGAACTGTTTAGTTTGAAGTTGGAACATGTTATCATCCGATGTTAAATTTGAATGTGCCACAACCATCTGTTAAATAGGCCCTGCTACAGTCTGAATAACTTCAGACAATGATTCATAGATGAGATCAAAGAAGTCATACTGCTCATTATCTTTTTTACCACTTGCATCTTATTGCAAACTATGCTGTTCTTTTCCTTCAGACCTCTCTTTTCTGATGATTGGAGTCTTGTGACCAGAAGCAAATACTGACAAATAAAAACCAGTAGTCCAAAGTCTTACAACCCACTCTGAGAAAAAATAACTCATCATTCCTGTACTAAAAAGGTGACCCCTCATTTTTAAAAATGAGTGAGTCCCTAGTTTTGGACTCACTCAATTGAGGGAACATCTTTGCCACATCTACCTTGTCAAGACTGTTCAAGATCTGACATAATAAAAACAGAAGTTGCTGGAGAAACTCAGCAGGTCTGGCTGCACCTGTGGAGAGAAAACAGAGTTAATGTTTTGGGTCCAGTGACCTTTCGTCAGAACTGGAAGCAGCTAGGAAAATGTGGTACTTATCTTGAAGGCATGGGATGGAAGATAAAGGAGTGAGCAGACAAATAGAGATCAAGCCCAGATAAAGATAGAACCAGGATAAGGGTTGGGCAGAGACATGGATTGTTGATAGTAAGACAGAGAAGAAGAAGAAAAGCTAGAAGGTGATAATGGGGAGCAGAGGAATTAAGGCGACTGATGTCATGTTGACAGTTCTCAATGAACAAGTCAAGTACAGGTAAAAAATCAGAGGGAGGGTGTGAAGGGTTCTCTGGGATTGGGAGAGGACTCTGGTGTAAAGAAATGGACTTGGACGGGGAGGCAATGGAAGATAAGTTCAATGTCTCCTTCCATGTTTTTTATCCACCTCCACACCCTGGTACTGTCATGACATGGGTTGCTTTCAGTACAGTCAACCTATTTTCACCTGCTCATAGTCCTCATAATCATCTATCTAACTTTTCTTCTTCCCCCAGCTTACCATCAACAATCTCCTTATCTGCCTAGCTTTTCTTTTTTCCTTCTCTCTCTCTGGGCTCTGTCTCCACCTAATACTCACTCCTTTTCACCCGAACCCAGTCATCAAGATGTCCTAAATGTTATCAGTTCTGAAGAACGGACTTAAAAGGTTAACTCTGTTTTCTCTCCACAGACATTTCCAGGCTTGGCGAGTTTCTCCAGCAATTTCTGTTTTAATTTCAGATTTCTAGCATCTGCTGTTTTTTCTTTTATTTCCAGATCTTATGGTCTTCAATCAAACCACCCCTTCTAAATTTGAGGGGAAACAAGCCCAGTCTGCTCAATTTTGTCTCATTCGACAAACCATTCATTCCAACCCAGTAAAAGTCTGAACTATCTCCATTGATTAACATCTTATAAGGACAGCAAACTGCACATAGTATTTGAGATCTGGTTTCGTCAATGTTCTACTTAACTGAAGCATAATATTTATGTACTATTCCATTCATAATAAAGGATAGCATTCCATTAGCCTTGTTAGTTACTTGCTGTACCTGCACACTACTTTATTGTGATTTATGCACTAGAAAACCTCACCTCAGAATCCTGCAGGCATCTCCATTTAACTAATGCTCTGCATTTTTATTCTTCCTGTCAACTTCACATTTTTTCACAGTAAATGCCATCTGCTAGATTTTTGCTCCTCACTCAAACTATCCGCATCTGCCTGTTTTCTCTGTGCGTCCACTTCACAAAGTACTTTCCTACCTATATTTCTGTCATCTGATAAATTTGCCTACAATGCCTTCACTTCCAAAATCTAAGTCATTGATATAAATTGTAAAAAGCTACATTGCCAGCAAAGACTCCTGCAGTGTTTGTCATCATATCCTCCCAGTCAGGAAAAGATCACAACAAACCTTCCTACCTATATTTCTGTCATCTGATAAATTTGCCTACAATGCCATAAATTCCAAGATCTAAGTCATTGATATAAATTGTAAAAAGCTGCATCCCCAGCAAAGACTCCCACAGTCTCTGTCATCACATCCTCCCAATCAGAAAAAGATCCATTTATGCATACTCTTGATTTTCTGTCAGTCAGCCAGCCTTCTAGCCAATCTGAAGTATTAACCCCTACAGATAAGCTCCTACTTTGCACAAGTAAACTTTAATGAGGTACTTTATCAAATGGCTTCTGGAAATCTAAGTACAATAGGTTTACTGTTACAACCCACTTGGGAAAATGTACTTAAACTCGATCTCCATTGCTCCCAGAATATCACAAAAGTTAAAGATTTAAACAAAGTATGCAAAGTCCTCAATTTGCCTGTTTTATAGTCTCAGGTTCACAGAAATTTCTGACCAGGTTTCTGTACTTAGTAGTCACTACAATATGTTATGAATAAATAAATCCTAACCACAGGCACGATAACAATGAACTAGCAAGATGTAACTCTACCAGGTAAAACTGTATAACTGTATAAACACACATACATAAACAGACATGCACAGACAAAAAAGTGGGTGGAGGAAAGAATACTGGAAAATCACCGTTCATAGCCCCAGTCTACAGACTTAGATAAGCTGTTCCTTTCTCTCCCTAAGACCTTCCATTCTCCGAAATCCATCCTTCCAGATTCCTACCCTAAAGGGAATTAATCAACAAGACAATTTTCTAAAACAACAGTTGGTTTCACAGTCATTCCAGATTTCTATTGAATTGAAATTTCACCATCTGGCACAACAGTGGCTATAATTAAGCAGTGCTTGATTGCCTTAGGGATGTCCCAAGGATGCAAAGCTGTATAAATTATTTATTTAGGTTGAGTCAGATGATGTATCTGTTGTTGGTAAATTTTCCCAGAAAGACAACAAAGCATTACGCTACCTTCGTCCAAAATCTCATTAAGTTGTTTGTGTCTGCCAGTATTCTACCATTTGGGATTTCATTGTCTCCTAGGACGTCATCTACAGCTTTATCTCATTGACCAATTAGGGGGAAACAGAGCAAATATATTTATACAACCGGAACCACTCTATGTTAGGGTAATATTTATTTCACAGTGATCAGTGCGATTCTTTGAAATTCAATAACTTGCAGAAAATCCGTGCAGAAACTAATGTAGCTCACTAATACACAGCTTCATGGTCATGCAGGTAAATCAGATCATTGGGCAGCAATTTTAAGTCTGAGATAACACAGTGTGGAGCTGGAGGAGCACAGCAGGCCAGGCAGCATCAGGGGAGCAGGAAAGTTGACGTTTCAGGTCGGGACCCTTCTTCAGAAATGA
>NC_063358.1:17838301-17920654 GCF_021869965.1 Rhincodon typus | reverse complement strand
GACCTGAAACATCAGCTTTCCTGCTCCTCTGATACTGCCCGGCCTGCTGTGCTCCTCCAGCTCCACACTGTGTTATCACCGACTCCAACATCAGCAGTTCTTACTATCTCTGAATTTTAAGTCCAGGCTGCTTTTTCACAGGAAGTGAGAGAGAGTCATGCGAGACTCACCCCGCTGTTCTCTCCAGAAATAAAACCTGGGCTACATTAGCTCACAAGTGGCATTTAAACTTCACCCAGCTGACTTCCCTCCTACATGGCAAGTAATAAATGCCAGAAAAACTTGCTGCCTGGAACCTGTTCATCAACACCAGGTAGCTGGAGGGATACCACTGCGGAAAATTTTATTAGGCAAAGGGTTACACTTTTAGAAATTGGTAGGGAGAAAATGAGTCCAGAGACTGTGAGGACCAGAAAGAATGCACCAGAACATGCCTGGGACTCATCTTGCCTTAGATGTTCCTCTCGGTTGTCTTCACCTGAGAAGAGAGGAACTGTGAAATTCCCTTTAGACAGTTAATATTGCAACTAAATTCAAATTACAAAGAAGGAGCTGACCAGCTTTCATTTAAAAAGAATCAAATATTGTGACAATAGATAACAAGGTGTAGTGCTGGATGAACACAGCAGGCCAAGCAGCATCAGAGGAGCAGGATAGCTGATGTTTCAGGCCTAGAACCTTCTTCAGAAAATTCATTGTGAGAATAGATGACAGGATTTGTGCCCAGAAGTTTCACATACACATTTTAGATGTAATACATAATACACAGCAATGTATATCATTGGACATATATTTTTGTGAGATTTAGCAGTGTATCACAAACATCTCATAGTACTTTGTGTTGCAAAGCAGTGCAGTAAGTATTGTAGTGTAAATAAAACCCTGCAGGCTCAGGTTCCCAGATTTGGGAGTGGACTGGACACTTGCATTTTGTGCACTTGGGACTCTAAAACAGGCAATGGTGTTACATTTCTTTTATGCATCGTAGAGGTGTGGGAAATTAGTAAGATATACCGAAGTCAATGACCATTTATTATCCTGTAAAGGTTAACGAATGTAGGCTAGCAGTTAAAACGTGTTTAACGTAGTTACATTTGTCAATGGCTATGACAGAAGAACCTCCAGACAATAGTCAAGCATTTTATAGCTTGACTCCTCCAGGAATAATTACATTTTCTTGTTTAACTCAACTGACAGAACTACAAATCATTTTGAAATAAATGTTGCTAGCATCTCTTGGAAGGGATGATTACATTTTGAATTATGGTCTAAAATTTGGGTTTGTATGCAGTTTCACAGATTAATTTAACCCAAGGCTAAAGCAGGAGGGGGGAGGGAAGAGAGTCAGGGTTACTAAGAGATGAAATGGAGGTGAGCTGTGAATAAGTATTTGAAGTCCTCAGCAGTTCATATTATTTTGCTTCTTATCAATCACAAAGCTGTGAGATAGGCCATTGAGTGGATGACTGGACAGGATATGTCAAGATCAGAAAAATTGATTGGTTTAGCACAGTGTTGTCTGTATTGAACTTTCAGGGCATGTAACCACATTTTAACAATTTTTGAGAATGTAATGTAGACTTCATTATTTAGGAGTAGGCTTAATGGAATTTTTCAATGCTTCTGTGCATAAAATATACTACAATGACATGAAGATGACCTTACAGTTAGCATGAATTGAAATGTACCTCTTCTGGACCTCATCCCAGCTCATGGACAAATTTTCAGTTTTTCTTTTGTGGAAAATGCAATGTAATGCCAAAAAAGTTAATATAACTCCCAGGATCCCATGACATTTAATTCATTCAATGTAAACTTTAGAACGTGGTATGTGGTCCTCATCCTCCCCTTATATAATCTCATCCATAGCATATCATTTTGCCCTACTCTCCAGGCATTATATACATCTCAAATCATTATACAGAAATTGCCACTGTCAGTATCAGAAATTGGAACAAAAACAGAGAGTGATGATGTGGAAGGGTGAATAGAGTAAATGGAGATGGAGCACAGAGACAGAAAGAATGAGAGAGAGAGAAAAAGAGGTAGGCAAGCAAAAGATAGCTGATGATAATCTGAGAGAGAGAGACAAAAATGCTAGGTAGGGTGCTAGCAAGAAATGCAAATAGTAGAAAATGGCTTGGCTGTGCAGGGAGCAACCCATATAATGCAGGATCTAGGCTGTTGTGGGAGGGTACCGACAGGGAGGATGATGATCACGTTCTGAAGTTGTTATACGTGTGTTCTGAGGAAGGGTCACCGGACCTGAAATGTTAACTATGTTTTTTCCTTCACAGATGCTGCCAAAGCTGCTGAGCTTTTCCAGCAACTTTGTTTTTGTTCCTGATTTACAGCATCCGCAGTTCTTTCAGTTTTTTGTAGTTGTTATACATGTGTTGAGTCCTGAAGGCTGTAAGGTTCTTAGGCAGAAGATGAGGTCCTATTCATCCAGTTTGCTTTGAGCTTCACAGGAGCACTGCAGAGGGCCTGAAATGGAGATGTTGGCCAGGGAACACAGTGGTGTATTGAAGTGGCAGGCGACTGGAAGCTTGGGATCATTTTTACAGACAGAGCACAAGTATTTAGCAAAGTGGTCATGCAGTCCGTGTTTCATCTCCCCAGGGTACAGGAGATCACATTGTGAGCAATGAATATAGTAGACTGGATTGAATGAACTGCAGATAAATCACTGCTTCCCCTTGAAGGTGTGCCTGCAGCCTTGGATAGTGAAAATGGAGGATTAAATGGGCAAGTGTTGCACCTTCTGTGATTGCGTGGGCAGGCGCCGTGGGACTGTGTGGAGGTATTGGGAGTAGAGGAGAAGTGGACGAGGCCTGGAGGGACCAGACCCTGCAGTATGCTGAGAAGGGAGGTTGGACCCAGTCTGAATTACTGAGTTATCAATCCAGTGATAGTCAGGCTGATTTGGTTTGACTTGCTGTTCCTATGTTGTAACAGTTCTTGTATAAGGGATCCATTGTGATATTTGTTGTTGATCATTTACATCCCTATTTTATCAGGTAACAATTTTTGACATTCCTTCAGCTATTGAGTGTATATGTCATTATTAATATAATTTTGACTACCATTTCAGAGTAGGCCTTCATTGACATGTTGAAAATAAAAGCATCTTCCTTAAATCAGTTAGAGACAAAAAAAAACTGCAGGTGCTGGAATCCAAGTTGGACAAACGGGAGGCTGGAAGAACACAGCAGGTCAGGCAGCATGCGGAGGAATGGAGCAGTCATCGTTTCGGGTATTACCCTTCTTTAGTACTTCAGCTGGCTGCCTCACAGTGCTAGCGACCCAGGTTCAATTCCAGCCTTAGGCGACTGTATGGAGTTTGTACATTCTCCCTGTGTCTGTGTGGGTTTCCTCCAGGTGCTCTGGTTTCATCCCATAGTCCAAAGATGTGCAGGCTAAGTGGATTGGCCATACTAAAATGCCCATAGTTTCCAGGGATATGCAGACTAGGTGGATTAGCCATAGAAAATGCAGAATCATAGGGATGGGTTAGGAGGATGTCTCTGGGTGGGATACTCTTCAGACGGACGGTGCTGACTTGATGGGCCAAATGGCCAGATTCCGCACTGTAACAATTCTATGTTTCTGGTTGTTCAAGTTGAGCGTATGACCAATAGGGAGTTCCAAACGTCAGTATACAGAAAATCAACCCATACTGATCAAATCCTCAACTTCCACAGCAACCACCCCAACGCCCACAAACAAAGCTGCATTAGGACACTAGTTAAATGGGCCAGGACACACTGCAACACCCCGGAACTATGCAGGAAAGAGGAAGAGCACCTATATAAAATCCTTGCTATAAACAGATATCCCCGCAACTTCATCCACAGATGCCTACTAAATAGACAATAACAGGAGGACACAGTACACCCTAACACACTGGCCAACACTGCCCTACATCAAGAAAATATAAGAACTGACAACAAGACTCCTAAGACCACTACAAATCATGGTGGTCCACAAACCCGCAGCCACTCTACGACAAACACTTACAAGGATTAAAGACCCCATTCCCACAACCTGCAGAACCAACGTGGTTTACAAGATACCATGCAACGACTGCCACAAACATTACATCAGACAGATGGGAAGGAAACTAGCCATCAGAATACATGAACATCAATTTAGCAGCAAAACGGCATGACAAACTCTCGTCAATATCGGTACATTCAGACAATGAAGACCATCAGTTTAACTGGGACAAGGTAATCATAATAGCCCAAGCCAAACATAGACATGCAAAGGAATTCCTAGAGGCATGATTCTCCACCCATACTTCAATCAACAAACATATAGAACTGGATCCCATATACAAACCCATACAGATCAAAATCGAAAACGATCACCGTAACAGACTGAACAGTATAACTTCCAAGCAGAGTAGAATAACATCGCTTTATTGGAGGCTCCACTGATGATGTCATCTAGCATGGTGATGAAACGTCTGAATGAGAATAAGCCTGCTCGGCAAATAAGTCAACAATCTCACTAGGGGACATATTTTTAAGGAGAGAGGAGAAAGATTTTAAAAAGTCATGAGGGGCAATTTTATTACACAGAGCATGGTTCATGCATGGAATGAACTTCCAGAGGAAGTGGTGGATGCAGCTACAGTTTAAAAGACATTTAGATAAATACACAAATAAGAAATGTATGGAAGGATATGGGCAAAGCGCAAATAGGTGGGACTAGTTTAGTTTGGGATTATGGTCGGCATGGACTGGTTGGACCGAAAGGTCTGTTTCTGTGGTGTATGTCTCTATAAAAATGGTTGTCAAAAGTCATGGAAGCAAAGTTCCATCAGTCTAATCAGTTGGGTGTAAAAGATATTCTTTAACAATAGGTCAAAGATGGACAGAGCTCTCTCCAGTATATGCTAATCTTTATTCCCTACCTAACACAACTAAAACTTTATAACTAATCACTATCGTGTTGCTGTTTAATGTATTTGTTGCATGCCTTTTCTTAGATTATACACAGTGATTAGATTTCAGAAGTAATTCATTGGCTGCTAAGAGCTTTGGAGAAAAAAAAAACATCTTCTTTAAATACAGGACGCCCTACTATTTATAGGAGATGGTTCAGAAAAATCCAACAAATAGCAAAAGAGTTTAAAAATGAGGTAGGAAACCCATAGGAAATAATGATTTAACCTTCGGTAACATGCTGAAATAATGACATAAGTACCAAATAGCTGAAGAAATGTCAAAAATTGTTCCCTAATAAAATAGGTGTGTAAATAAACAGCAACAAATGTTACAATGGATCCTCATATACAAGAACAGTTGCAACAAAAGAATGGCAAGCCAAACCAAATCAACTTATCACTGGATTCGCAACACAATGAAATTAAAACATTCAATGACCCTCAAAGTTACCCATTGTTCCTAACCAGACTTCACAAATTACAGATGGTAGACACCAAGTTTATAACTTAAGCGAAAATGAACAATTTATTATTAATCGTGTAACTTCAGCAGAAAACCGAAAAAACAAGGTAATCTAATTAATTTCTATGATCTAAAACATATTTTCTTTGATCATAATCCCCACTCACACTGACAGACAGGCACAGACAGGCAGACACAGTTAAGAGATAAATTAGAAAGGAAAAGAAAATAATTGTAGTTTGCCAGTTCAATAAACAGTTTCTAAGGATTGATACCAGGTATTCATGAACTCCTTGGACAATGGGTTGTTCAAAGGGAAGTAGAGCTGTATATCTTGCTTGAAGTCACCAGGTTATGCAAACATTTTCATCAGACTCCTAGAAATATTTACATATTTTCTCAGAACCTTCAACAATTTGATAACTGAAGAGAAACTCAAAACCAAGCAGCAGCATCTCTGGAAACCTCCAAAAAATTACATTTTCTCCTGTGAAAACCCAGTCATTACTAGAACCCACATTAAAAATAAGTAAGAAATTAAAAACATGATTAGTTGACTTTTCTGGTTTTGCTGATGTTGGGGGTAGATTGAGGCAGATGAGTCCCAAAAATTATGAAGTCAATGTGTTTTACCAGCTTTCTGACCCTGTCCCCAATACCAGTCAGGCTAGTTCAGGACTCATGCATGGTCCTATCACTACACTGTAGATTCATTGAGAACCTCATTGAGCAGGCAGTAAAGAGAACAATTGGGATTTTTCAATCAACCTCTTGTTTCCCCGTCAGAGAAATGGTATGGGGAGGGTGGTAGGGGTGCATAGGCCAGCTGCTGGAGGCAGAGATTCTACAAGACTGAGGTATCAACATATCTGTGGCCAGCCTGATGGAGACAGAGAATAATGAAAAGAGTTCGTGAACAGCAATGCTGCTGCAACTGGGTACAGTAGACCTGCTCCAGGAGAACTGTTGGTGGATTGGCTACTTGAAACAGATATTGGTCTGCAGCATTTCTAAGCAACTAGTCTAATTGTGAGTAGGTACTATTGCTTAGCAGTTTAATAAAGGGTGCCACAGGAGGCAAAACAATATTCAAGTTGATACATGCCATTGATACCTGGACCAGAAACAATGGACACAGAAAAGGAGTTTTACAAGCTGCAAGTAGTCTGATTGGTCTTCCAGCTTCAAAAGCCTGATCACTACACTTAATTGGACAGTGAACATGTAAAGTGAAATATCACCTTGAAGAACTTTCCCAAAGAAGGCAAGCATGGGACCTGAAAACAAAGCTACCTCTTGCTTTCTGCCTCTGATTGTTTTAAAATTACAAGATTGCTCAATTAAGTGAAGGACTTGTTGATACCTGTTGAGGGTTTACTGTTTGTTAGGATATCTAGCAGACACCCTCCCTTCTCTACTTTGAATAACGTCAAGTAAATGTGACTCCCATTGAATCAGATGAAAAGGGCACCTTTAAGTTGTTCTGAACCCGCTGCATATCAGTAATCTGTTTAAATTCTGGGAACGTAGGGTTTATGATAACACTTACTCATGTCCCCTTGCAGGAAGGGATTAAATACATTTTATCAGCACAACAAAGGCAGAACAGTACCAACACAGCATTGGCCATATCAAAATGCCCTGCTTGATGTGAGTATATTGTCAATGTTTTTTTAGCATACTTTTTGTGCTTGTGTCTGAATATTGTTGTCCTTATGACATGTACTAAGACATTATTATAAAAAACTCTAATTGAAGGTAACCACCTCGACTGTCTCAGTTGACTGAGTTTTTTGATTGGATCAGGAGATGAAATAATTCAAAGACATGAACTGGGTTGAGATTGGTGGGAATTTCAACTCTCAAAGATAGGAGATGAAATTTAAAGTTTTAAATATCTCAAACACCACCCCAACGAATGCACTCCCACTTTAAACAGAAGCAGGACAATGTGCCAGAGACCAATTCACTCTTGAGGAATGGGTAAGTCATTAAACTCTTGTGAGGAAGCTGCTCGCTCCCATTTTAACAGGTTTTCTATCTTTACTCCATGCAGACAGTTGGCACGGTGGCTCAATGGTTAGCACCAGTGCATCACAGCGCCAGGGAGCTGGGTTTGCCCCAGCCATGGGGGACTGGCTGTACGGAGTTTGCACATTCTCCCCGTGTCTGCGTGGGTTTCCTTTGGGTGCTCCGGTTTCCTCCCACAGTCCAGAGATGTGAAGGTTAGGTGGATTGGTTGTGCTAAATTGCCCCATAGTGTCCAGGGATGTGCAGGCTGGGTTGATTAGCCATAGTAAATGAGGGATTATGGAGATAAGGTGGAGGTGTGGGATGCTGTTTGGAGAGTCAGTGCAGACTCAATGTGCCAAATGGCCTCTATCTGCACTGTAAGGATTCTGTAAGACCATCACTACCAGATCTTAGGAAACCCAACAGGTAGCAAAAGGCGAAAAGATCTGTGTTAGTGCGTTAAATTGGTTTCCAGCACTGTTTCTGAGCTGGGTGGGAGAGGGGTACACGGAAGACCTTCCATACCCACCCAGATAAGCTTAATACCATTTCATTGAACACTTGGCATTTCTCTTGGTCATTCCCTTGCCCAAAGATTGTGCTCCAAAAGATTTGGATGTCCAAGAAACTTCATCGTAATGCTGCATCTGTAATTTCCAATTTACCTGACAGTAAATATTAATCTCATTAAAGATCAGGTGCCCCTGGTATGAGTTATTAATTACAGACTGAATATATAAAAAATCTCAGTTGGCTTCATGCCCAAACTAAATTGACCACCATAGCTATCCATAGTCTGCTGTATGTTGATGACTGCATTATGTGATGAAGGTTTAAAATATTATTAGAATTTGGAAACTTGGATTCTAAAGTAGAAATAAATTGGTTTTTAGTTCTGTGAAGATGAGCTTTTTAAAAAGGTTATTAAACAGCATTTAAGCAGCATTTCCAAGAAAGCAAGAGACTTAACCCAAATCTCTAGTGTGATAGTTACTGAAGTGTTTAAAAATTGAGTTTTTGCAACTTACAAAAAGAAAGGCCAGGGGTGATAAGGAGGTTCAGTTCAGATGAAGAAAAGATCCATGCCAAGAGAAAAGGCAGTTTGAGTTTTGATGGTCTCCTCTCAATCAGAGTTAGGAAGATGTTTTAAAATGTTTTAGCAAACCAAATAGTTGGGGATGGACAAAGTCCTAAGCTTTTCTTAGAGTTCAGTGAGAAAAATCAGTGAGTTAATGTGTCTCATATCTGTGGATGTCAGAAATAATTTCATCCGGTGAATCTGCAGAAAATCAAAAAGAAATCACTTAGGACTCTGTTGAGCAAGAAATTTTAGAGGAGTCACGGAGTTTGATTGTGCATAAAGGATAATTCTGGGAAAAAGTGTTGAATCTTTCTTTGTGGGACTTACAATAAGATCTTTTCATATTTTCATGTATAGAGAACTTTGTTATTATTCCTCTTATCTCTTTTGTGTAATAAATTTATTTTCTGTCATTAAAAGTACATTGACAGTTTTGTGTGAATATATTCAGTGACTGACCACCACAGTTATCAAACAGTAAAATCAACAGCCTCTGATCTATTAAGTCAGGTTTTATTCTGGAATCTGACGCGTCCTGCGTTACCTACATCATTTGGCATCAGAACAAATGCCATCGTCCACTTTGTACCATTTTTGCAAAGAACAAAGAATGAAGAACAAAGAACAATACAGCATAGGAACAGACCCTTTGGCCCTCCAAGCCTGCGCCGCCACATTTTGCCCTTCCGTATTAAAAATGCCTTCAATTACAGGATCCACATCCCTCTATTCCCTTCCTATGCATGTATTCATCCAAGTGTTTCTTGAATGCTGCACTTGTGCCTGCTTCTACCACTTCCTCTGGCAGTGTGTTCCAGGTACTCACCATCCTTTGTGTGAAAAACATGCCTTGCGTATCTCTTTTAAACATTCCCCCTCACATCTTGAACCTGTGTCCCCTAGTAATTGACATATCCACCCTGAGAAAAAGCCTCATACTTTCCACTCTATCCATACCATGAACAATCTTATAAACTTCTATCATGCCACCCCATCAACCTTCTGCGCACCAGTGAAAACAAGCCCAGTCTATCCAACCTTTATTCATTGTTAAAATCTCCCACACCAGACAACATCCTGATGAACCTTTTCTGTACCATCTTCAGAGCATCCACACACTTCTGATAATGTGGTGACCAGAACGGTATGCAATATTTCAATTGTGACCTAACTAAAATTCTATAAAGCTGCAGCTTAACCTGCCTATCCTTGTACTCAATGCCCCTTCCAATGAAGGCAAGCATGCCATAGGCCTTTTTTTACTACCTTATCGATCTGCACTGCTACCTTCAGTGATCTGTGGACCTACACACCCAGATCCCTCTGCCTATCAATACTCCTAAGGGTTCTGCCATTCACCGTATAATTTCCACCTGTACTTGACCTTCCAAGAGGCATCACCTCATATTTGTCCGCATTAAACTCCATCTGCCATTTTTCTGCCCATGTCTCACACTGAAATATATCCTGCTGTATCCTCTGATAATTCTCCTCACTATCCAGTCTATCTCCTCACTATCTTTTTTTGTTGATGGATAATTATTGTCTTTGTATATTTTCTTAAATGTGTGCAATGGGAACTTCTATATCCACCTGATGGCTGTATCCTCAGTTTAATGTCCAGCTGGGAAAGTCAGACAAGATTATAGACTCTGGTATTTGGAGTGGTGCTTGGTCATACAAGCTTCCGACTTGCAGGTACAAGTGTTACCCATTGACAAATGGCTGACTCTGCTTTCTAATTTGACACTTAATAAGCAAATGGGTTGAACACATGCATGTTGACAGTTCTGTTTAACACAGCTCTTTCACTCGGGTCTTTCAGTTTCACCTTGCTCCAAGCAATCACTCAACGTCACTGCATCAAAGGTGACACAAAGATTGCAAAAGGATGAAAAGGAATTCATGGGATATATTTTGCAATGATCTTGTGTTCAATTAAATTGATGTACAAAGAACATTATTTTTGTTTAAAGTCTCTATTTTTATTAACACAGATAACTTCAACTTAATGTCAGATGAAGTTAATTGCACTGTGAATACATAAAGCTAAATTATTTGCGGTTTTCAAAGGCCATAGATCTGAATAATTCTTCTTAACACTTTTATTGTCAATAATGATTTGTATTTGTTGGAAGTTAATATTTGTTTAAGGCCTTTTAGTGAGGTAACTTTAATGAACAATTTCATCGTGGATATTATTTTACCCTTTGACTGAAAAGCAAAATGCAATTGGCGGTAAAGCCATTAAATATGAGAAATTGCCTTTACGCATGACAAATCAGGACAGTGGATCAGAGATTTACTTTCCCTGAGGCTTCAATAGTTTTGCTAACTAAATTTTAAAAGAAGGTTTCTCTTTTACTTGCAAAGACATCACAAAACATTTAAGGAAATTAAGACCCTTTAGAAAAGAGTGCAGTGTCATGCAAGATGAATTAACTCATCATCAAACTGTGTTGAAAAGAAAAGGATGAGGAGTTTGGATTTATTTTTCTTTATAAAATAGATGATCAACTGAAGTTTTCAAGGAGGTAAAGGGATCGTCCAGTTAAGATCTTCACTTCAATGATTGATTGAAGCAGTAAGGTGAAACATTAATCAGGTTGTAGAATCATAGAGGCATAGAATGGCTACATCACAGAAGAAGGCCATTCAGCCCCATGTACCCATGCTGACTCTCTGCAACAGCATCTGAGATAGTTCCATTCCCCTGCCTTTTCCCATAATGCTGCACATATAACTTCCCTTCAGACAATTATCCAGTTCTCTTTTGAAGGTGGTAATGATGTCCATTTTTAACGCTCTTTCAGTGATCCTGAACGATGTTGCCTTGCCTCATTTGGGATCAACAAGGGAGGGTTGGGTGATGTAGGTGATAGGAGTTGAACACCTTTGCCACTCATTAACAGGGCAATATGGATGCCAATCCTTTGAAAGAATTTTAATGCCAAGTGTCCAAAGTGCCCAATTGATTGGGGTGGTAGGCTTCTTTTAATATGAACCTCAATTATTATTTAGCTTGGCAGCCTGTGCTGTGCTGGTAGAGTTGTCCAAGGCCCAGAAAACAAGTTGTGTCCCTCCAGATTCCCAAACATCTATCTTTGTGATTTCCTCCTGCTCAGAGTGTAATGTTTTGCTGAATTGACCTTGAGGACTTAATGTAGAAATTTACATGATGGGAAACATTGCAGTTTATCTGCTACTTTAGCTGGGGCTGCCATGAACTCAAAGGTAAAAACAGACTAGCCAATCGTGCAAAGGTCAAAATTTGACCCCAATAAATTGACAGCTTGGACAGAAATCAGACAAAAAAATTATTACACAAAATGCAATGATCGAGAGATGCTGCCTGACAGATTGGTGGAAGCAGATTCTATTGTAACTTTCCAAATGAAACTGGATGCATATTTAAAGAGAAAACAACTTGCATGCCTTTGGTAAAGAGCAAACAGTTGGAACAACTTGAATAGCTCATTCAAAGTGGCAGCACAGGGCCAGCAGGATAAATTATCTTACCCTGTGCTGTATGAGTGTTAATGCATGGAAATGGAAACATAGAAACTAAGAGCAGGAATAGGCCATTTGGCCTTATGAGTCTGCTGCACCTTTCAGTATGATCATTACTGATTCTCTACCTCAATGCAATATTCCTGTTTTCTCGCCATACCTCTTCAACCTCCAATAACTAAAAGTTTATCAGTCTCTTTCTTGAATTACTCAATGACCCAGCCTCCACAGCCTGCTGTGATAGTGAGTTCCTCTGATTGCAGAACGTTTCCCTCATCAAAGTCCTAAATGTTTTTACTCCACATCCTGAGACTGTGACTCCTGATTCTAGACTCCCCAATTAGGTGAAACATACTCTCTACATCTAGACTGCCTAATCCTCTTAGAATTTTACATGTTTCAATCAGATCCCCTCTTATTCTTCTAAATTCTAGTGAATACATACCCAGTTGAACCAACCTCTCCTCTTACGACAGTCTGGTCATTACCTGGGTCAGCCAAGTGAACTTTTGCTGTACTCCCTCAATGTCAAGAATATTGTCTCTAAGGTAGGGAGTCCACAACCATATGCAACATTCCAGGTGAGGTCTTACTGAGGCCCTGTACAACGCAATAAGACATTCCTACTTCTGATCGCAAATTTTCTTGCGATGAAGGCCAACGTACTATTTTCCTTCCTAATTGCTTGCTGCATCTACCTGTCTAATTGACTAGTACACAAGGACACCCAGATCCATTTACATATCCACATATCCCAATATAAAATTAATAAATTGAGTACATTACTCATCGTTTCCTTGATTGTGTCAGGTGGTACTTAAAAATAACTGTCCAGCTTTCATAAGTTCTAGTTAAATAAATAGTTAAGTTATAAGCTCAGAATGTACATTAGTTGTATAAATAAACTCTTGAGTACATTCTTTTCATGTCAAAAATTATGTCAAAGTTTGAAAGTACATAGTCATAAGCATTTGCACGAACAGAGAACTTAAATTTGCTTTCAATGTATTTGTTCATTTTTTTTGGCTTTTAAGGCTAACATCATTTTGCAGCATGGAAACGAAAGATATCTGACTTACAACGATGTACCCTATGATTAGCCACTCTTATTGTCTACAATTTAAAATTGTATCCATCCGAAATACTTAATTCTACCCAGACAAGTTCACAAACTGCTAGTGCAACAAGATATAAACATTTTCATATATAAATATTAGTTTCATTTGGTGATGTTCGAAATAACTTTACAAAGACCGCTATCCCGTCACCAAATTACTCTTTATTTACACACACAAAATACATTAAACTGACCCAGCTAGCTCAAAGCCAGATTCTAGAGTGAGCAGAACTCCTGACACTCCTGTTTATATCTGTCAGCCAGGGCTCCCTGACTAGACCAGGTTAACAGCCCCAATCAGGAAATTCATATTCTATAATGTCTACCTGGCTGACCTCATTCCAATCACTGTAATGTTAAAATGTGATAGGAACTAATTATGATAAAACAGGAAGTCTGCACAGCACACACAGACCTTATAAATAGGCCAGTTATGTTGACAAGAGTCCAAACAAAATCACTAAGTTTAAGTTTCCATAGTTGCTGTAAAAACACATCAAAGTGAAAGTACAATATTAATGTTTACAAGTTTGCATTTTGATGTTAGTATGTAGCTGAACTGACAGTGTAAATGATGTTGTAAATTTATCAAAGCCAAAATATTATCCTAAATGAAATTCTGTGCATTTATCAAGTATACAAATCTTCACTTTACCTCACCTGACTAACTGATAGACGAGATTTGATCAGTTTTTTGCTATGTATATGTCTATAAGATTGAGTATCTAAGCTCCCATGAGTTGTATTGGAAAGAAAGTGCAGCTTTAACAAAGCTTCATGATGTGAGGATTGATCCTGTAGGGCATCACTGTTTAGTGTCTCCATGAATAATCAAAGATATAATCATAAAATAAGCGTTGAAGATGAACAATGGAATTAGTCCCCTCAACATAATTATCTTTTAAATGAGTTCAATGAGCGCAAGTACCTACTTTGGCGCATGGCTTGGAGAGTACTAAAATTGAGTGATATGCTGCTTACGTAAGAGAGGTCATAACTTTTTCTCATATTCATCAATCAAAATAGGCTGTATTTCACAGCAAGCTGGTACATTTTAAAAGGAAAGATGTGAAGAAATGGGCCATCAAATGAAAATACAATAATACCAAGCCCAGATTGATTCCTAAAATAATCAAAATCAAAAATTGCTGGAGAAACTCACAAGATCTGGCAGCATCTGTGGGGAGAAAACAGAGTTGATGTTTGAGTCCAGTGATACTTTGAGAACTTCAGAACTGTTCTAAAGAAGAGTGACTGAATTTGAAACATTAACTTTGTTTATCTCTCGACAGATGCTGTCAGATCTATTGAGTTTCTCCAGCAATTTTTGTTGATGCTTGTTTCAGACCTCTAGCATCCACAGTTCTTTCTTTTATTCTAGATTGACTCCTGTTCAGTGGAACTGTAATCATAATTTCTTTTGCTGTGCTTTGGAGAGGATGCAGGAGAGATTTAATTGAGTGGTACTACTGGGGCTTCAGTTGCATCGAAGGATAAGTGAAGCTGTGATTTTTCATCTTTGAACAGAGACAGTTACATGTTTTAATACAACCATTCAAAACTGTGCAGGAATTTGATAGAACAGATAGGGAGGAACCATTTCCAAAGGCAAAAGATTTGTTAACCAGGGGGCACACAAAGGGGCTTGATTATCCAATATTTTTCCAAAGTGTGGGCTGAGCATAGATGGTGATGAACCTGTTACTCCCAGCATTGAGGTTACTCTCAGGATCGCCCAGAACAAGCCTTTTGACTGCTGTATCTTAACTCTTCTGTCTGAAAGCAGGCTGAAGGAGGTAGAAACTTCTAAATCAATAGGTCTTGAAAGTTAAGTAGCAAGAAGGCAGCCTCCTGCCTATTTAATGTGATCTGTACTCACGCAAACTTATTGTGGCCAGTCTTCTGAATGCTTTATGAGCCAGGGCTGTTTGATCCGCAGTGAGGATAGTTTTATAAACAGTTACTGGTGTTTACAGTTGCATTGCGGGGGGTTGGTTTAGCTCAGTTGGCTGGATGGGGTTGGTTTAAGAGACAGTATGATGCTAACAGCATGGGTTCAATTCCTGCACTGCCTGAAGTTACTATAAAGCACTCTCCTTCTGAAACTCTCCCCTTGCCTGAGGTGTGGTGGCTTTCAGGTTAAATCACCACCAGTTGTCTGTCTCTCATGAGAGAGCAGCCTTATAGTCTGGTAAGACTATGGCAACTTGATTGTTGCACTGTCACTATGATGTGAAAGTAGTAGCTGATGATCTACCTCTGTGATACTTATGTTAGCTTCCATGATAAAATGGCAAGGCGTGAATCACAGAGTATTGAAAAATTCAGTTAACTTTTATTACAGCATCTAATACTTATGTATGTATATATTGTCATATCTACCTACGTATCTGAACTTGAGTTTAGTAATTTAGTGCACTGCAGCACGCCTTTCCTCAGCACGTCATGCTGCAAGGGAAGAGCTCAGTAAGATTGAGACTGTGCACTTTATTCCATTGGGTCACACAGCATCATATGATGATGATATCATGAGCATGTCCCTTTAAGGTATTTGCACATCTGCTGCAAGACAAAAGACAACATTTCTCAATCAATATCACCAAAAAAGTTTACACTTTTGTTGGAGCTTGCAGTGCATAGGTTGGTTGCCATGTTTTTTACATTGCAACAGTGATTACACTTCCAAAATTCTTCATTGGCTGTAGATCACTCTGGGACATCCTGAGGCAATAAAAGACGGGACCTGTTTCTTTTTATTACTTTCTCCATACATCAGTTCCCACAATATATCTTTCTTCACCTCACTGTTACCATCTGTATATCTGAAAGTCATCTCAGCACAATTGCATTTTGAAATCAAAATGACTTTGGACCTTAGATTCCATTTTCTATTCCATGCCTCTAGTGGTTTTCAACTTTCTCTTATCACAAAGTTGATGATTGCAATGTGAGGTCAAACGTACACAGAGCTGCAGAATAAAACACTCTGAGCTGAATCCTACATACTTTGGCTAAGCGTCAGTTTCATCGAGTTTGAGGGAGGGTTTCCCTCTGCGGGTAAAAGTAAGATAACTCGCCGTATCTTGCCAAACATGCCTCATTGAGCACCTACTACAACCACATGCCAGAACCTTGACCGATTCTAGCTCCATTCTACCACCTCCTGTTCCCAGAGCAACTTGCTACAGTTAGGTCTCACAGATATGACTGGCGTCTCCAGCATCAATAGCATAGAGTCATAGAGTATATACAGCATGGAAACAGGCCCTTCAGCCCACTGGTCCACACTGACCATGGTGCCCCCTCAGCTAGTTCCAATTGCCCACAGTTGGTCCGTATCCCTCTAAACCCTTCCCACCCCATGTACCTATCCAAATATTTTTTAAATGTTGCTATTGTACCTGCCTCAACAACTTTCTCTGGCAGCCCACTCTACATACGCACCACTCTCTGCGTAAAGATGTTGCCCCTCAGGTCCTTCTTAAATCTTCCTCCTCTCACCTTAAACCTATGCCATCTAGTTTTCAATTCCCCATCCCTGGGAAAAATACTGTATGCATTCATTCTATCTATGCCCCTCATGATTTTATACACCTCAATAAGGCCACCCCTCATTCTCCAATGTTCCAAGGAATAAAGTCCTATCTTGGCCAACCTCTTCCTATAACTCAGGCCTACTAAGTCCTGGCAACTTCTTCGTAAATCTTATTTGCACACTTTCCAGTTTAACTATGTCTTTCCTATAGTACACAGTACTCCAAGTGCGGCCTCACCAATGACTTATACAATTATAACATAACGTCTCAACTCCTATACTCAATGCCTTGACTGATGTAGGCCAGCATGCCAAAGGCCTTCTTCACCATCCTGTCCATCTGTGACACTGCTCTCAATGAACTATGTACTTGTACTCCCAGGTCCCTTTATTCCACAACACTCCTCAAGACCTTACCATTTACTGTATAAGCTCTACCTTGGTTTGACTTTCCAAAGTGCAACGCCTCATACTTTTCTGTGTTGAATTGCATTTGCCAATCCTTAGCCCACTTCCCCATCTGATCAAGATCCCTCTGTAATCTTTGATAACCTTCCTCGCTATCAATGATACTTTCTAATTTTGTAATTTTTTTTCTTTATTCATTCATGGGATGAGGGTGTCACTGATTAGACAGTGTTTATTGCCCATCCCTAATTGCCCAGAGGGCAGTTGAGAGTCAACCACATTACTGTGGGCCTGGAATCACATGTAGGCCAGACCAGATAAGGATGACAGTTTCCTCCCCTAAAGGACATTAGTGAACCAGATGGGTTTTCCCAACAATCAGCAATGGATTCATGGTCATCATTAGACTGTTAATTCCAGATATTTACTGAATTCAAATTCCACCATCTACCATTGCGGGATTCAAAACCGGGTCCCCAGAACATTATCTGTGTCTTTGGATTAACAATCCAGCAATAATACCACTAGGCCATTGCCTGCCCCTAAATTCACCACAAACATACTAATCATGACTTGTACATTTACATCCAGATCATTTATGTAAATAACAAATAACAAAGGTCTCAGCACTGATCCCTGTGGCAAACCACTAGTCACAGTCCGAGAAACAACCTTCAATCATCACCCTATGCTTCCTGCCATCAAGCCAATTTTGAAACTAATTAGCTAGCTCACCTTGGGTCCCAAGCAACATAACCTTCATGACTAGCCTACCATGCGGGACCTTGTCAAAGGCCTTACTGAAGTCCATATAGACAACATCCACTGCCCTACCTTCATCCATCCTCTTGGTTACCTCTTTGAAAACCCTAAAAGATTTGTCAGACATGGCTTCTCATGCACAAATTCATGCTAACTATCCCTAATTTGACGTTGACTATCCAAATGTTGGTTGATTCTGTCTCTCAGTATCCTCTCCAATAACTTGCCCACCATGATGTTGGGCTCACTGGCCTGTAGTTCCCTGGCTGGTCTTTGCTACCTTTCTTAAACAATGAAACAACATTAGCCACCCTCCAGTCTTTCTAAAATGGCTAAAGATGATGCAAAAATCTCTGCAAGGTCCTCTGAAATTTCTTCCCTAGCCTCCCACAATGTTCGACGATGGACTTGATCAGGCCCAGGAGGCTTATCCACCTTAATGCAAGCTAAGGCTGTAAATACCTCCTCTCTGGTAATATGTATGCAGTTTAAGACCATCCCCAATTGTTTCCCTTGTTTCCTTAGCATCCATGATTCTCTCATCAGTAAACACTGAGGAGAAATATTCATTAAAAATCTTCCTTATCTTCTTTGGTTCCATACATAGACAGCTGTCAAACACCCGGATGTAGTTCAGTCTGAGTTGCTTTGCATGATTCATGAGATTCGCCCCATGCACAGAGGAGAAAGGAAAATTCTTGTCTTGTTTTGTGGGCAGGGACCTAGCTGTGTTGGTGGATAGGGTGGTGCAGAGGCAGGACAACCTTTCTCCCCAGGCCCATCAGCAGAAGTTACGACAAAAGACTATGCCAGCCTGGTACCAAGTTGTCAACAGGATCACCAGATCAATGACCTTCTCCATTGCACCAGTGTAAGTGCTTCTCTCTGAGATATCACATTCACTCTGTCCCTGCAATGATCCCTCCTCCCACTAAGGCTTGTGGTCTGTCACTTTCACTATCACTATTGAGTGCAAAACCTTCCCTTGATCGCTGTCACCAACCACAAATTCTAACACTACTAAATCTGACTACGCACTGTCCTAACTTGGAACTATATCATTGTTCCTTCAATGTTACTGGTTCCAATTCAAATATCCTCTTTGCTGCCTACTCACTTGCTCAGGATACAGTTCTTAGCTCTTAGCTCAATTCCTAGCGCTAAAAGGATCAAAGCGTGTGGGGAGAAAGGGGGAACAGGATATTGAATTGGATGAACAGCCATAATCGTATTGAATAGTGGAGCAGGTTTGAAGGGACAAGTAGCCCACTCCTGTATTTTTTCTGAGTTTCAATAATACCTCTCCACCTGCACCAACAATAACAACCACACCAACACCAATAGACAATCCTCTCATTCCAGAAGAAAAACAGCCCCCTGTCTCTTATTGGAAACCATCCTTGACTTACTGTGTGGGGTCACCCTGACTGAAAGGTATCTCCTTTGACTTGACTGTGGGTGATTGACAACCATGACAAGCTTGCTGGCTTTGTGAATGTGGTAAATTGCAAGGCAATACAATATTACTGTGGAAAAACAAAATTCAAAACAACTGTGGATGCTGGAAATCTGAAACAAAAACAGAAATTGCTGAAAAATCTCAGCAGGTCTGGCAGCACCTGTGGAGAGAAATCAGAGTTAATGTTTCAGGCCCAGTGATCCATCTTCATTACTGTGAGCCTGGTGTCTCTGGTTGATTGGCACATCACAAAAAGGCATCAATACAATGACTACTTGCACTTACATAGTACCTGTAATAAGCAAAAACATTCTAAGATACTTCTCAGGAAGTCTACCAAACAAATTACGATATAAATGAAATTTGTACGTGCTTGCACTTGGTCAATTGAACACTAGGTGGCTCTGTATTGGAAGTAAACAAATCCTAGCAATGACATATTTTATGCGTTACATTTGTTATGCCCTGTTGGGAAGGTTCTAGCTACAGGATCTGGATCCAAAAAAGACTTAGTTAATATTACAGCAATTAGATTGTTTAGTTTTGGACAGAACATTAATGTTTACTATCTCCAACATATGTGACCTTTAAAGTTGTTGATGGAATTAAGTGGGGCTTTCCTGCAAGTAAAACAAGAAGCATGTAACTTTCTGTTTAATGTATTGCCTATGGGCTCAGAGAATTTCATGACGGTAAGTGCCATCTTCAAGTATTATAGCAACCATAAACCAGTCAATATTCGTAAGGAAAAATACAAGTGTTTGAAAATCTCCCAAGGGGATAAAAATTGAGAATAACAATCAAATCAAAAGAAATATTAAGTAACAGCAATCTGTCTTTCAAGGAGTCATGAAAATTTCCAGTGTTGTGACAAATTGTTATGTTCTTGCTAAGTTTCTTATCTATTTTAAAACTAAAGGGAAGGCTGTTCTCCTCGTGTTCAATTGGAAAGTTGGCCCAAAAATACTCTTGAAACTGCACTGGTCAGTTAACAGTTCAAGAGTAGAATCTTATGCCCTCCGTGACTGGTTGGCTTGGTGGCCAGGAGGTTTTAATCAGGGTGCAGGGGAGTGGTGGACAGATACCCAGTCATCATCCCTCTCCATCTCATTTAGCTCCGTAGCAGGAAGGTACGTGGCTAATCTTCCTACTCCACCTCTAACTGAGCCCCTTATGTGGTCAATTAATGCCAACTTAAAGGGCTTATCCCATCGCTGCTGGTATAACACACCAATGCTCCTTAGGCAACACCTTCCAAACTTGTGACCTTTAACACCCAGAAGTACAAGGGCAACAGAAGCATGGGAACACCACCACCTGCAAGTTCCTCTCTAAGTCATGCACCTCCCTGACTTGGAACTACATTATTGTTCCTACACTGTCACTGGTTCAATATACTGGAGCTTCCTTCCTACTGGATTATGAGTGATCCTCCCTCCACAGACTGTAGTGATTCAAGGAGGCAGATCTCTCTTATTTGTTGTAATCATGTCTAAAAGAAACTATTCAAGATCCCTTGAACAGATTCACTGCCTGCTATTGGTATTAGCCTAATATACCGATACCAAGTGGTGAGTGATATCCACCCAAAGTCTTTGGCATGAGACAGGCTTAGTCTTGATAAACAATATAAACTTAATAGCTGGAGTCACAATGCATCGGGATAGTGCACTGGAAATAAAGCCCACAATTCCAGGGGCCACTATAAATGTCAAAAATCAATGAACCTCTGTAAATCCTACCTGCTTCCGATGTACTGCAACCCAGGATAAAAGCTAACTTCAGAGACAGCAAGAACTGCAGATGCTGGAGTCAGAGACAACACAGCGTGGAGCTGGAGGAGCACAGCAGGCCAGGCAGCATCAGAGGAGCAGGAAAGTTGACATTTCGGGTCGGGACCTTTCATCAGACCCTTCTAAAGGCTAACTTCACCAGGTTTCTTCAGCAACAAATAAAATAACTCTACTTATTAAATCACATTTAATTATAATGAGAAATGTGCAAAACAACTTATTATAAATCTCTCCCCTTTTTAAAGCATTATCGTTTTTCATATTTGCGCTCCATAGTCCAAATATATGAGATGTGGTCCCTTATCACTGGTTAGACCCTTACCACAAAATTCATCGCCAGACTCTGAGACCTAGCACTCTGCTCCCCCACCTTTGCACTGGATCCTCCACTTCCTGACCCACAGACCACAATCAGTAAGGATAGGTGTCAACACCTCCTCCACAATAATCCTCCACAGTGGTGCCCTGCAAGGCTGCATATCCAGCTCCTTACTATACTCCTTATACACTCACGACTGTGTGGCGAAATTCAGCTCTAACTCCATTTACAAATTTGCTGAAGACATGACCATAATGGGCTGGATCTCAAACAGTGAAAATACAGAGTATAGGAAAGAGATAGAGAGCTTAATGGCATGGTGTAAAGATAACAGTCTCATCTCAACGTCAGCAAAATGAAAGAACTTCAGGAAGCGGAGTAGAGGATATGCCCCTGTCTGCATCAATAGTGCTGAAGTGGAAGTGGTTGAGAGCTTCAAGTTCTTAGGAGTAAATAGCACCAGCGATCTTTCCTGGTCCAGCCACATCGACTCTATGGTCAAGAAAGCACACCAACACCTCTACCTTCTCAGAAGGCTAAGGAAATTTGGCATGTCCACAATGACTCTCACCAAATTTATATTCCTATCTGAGTGTATCACAGCTTGGTATGACAACTGCTCTGCCCAAGACCCCAAAAAATTACAGAGAGAACGCAGCCCAGTCAATCACGAAAACCAGCCTTCCTTCCATTAACTCCATCTACACTTCCTGCTGTCTTGGGAAAGCAGCCAACAGAATCAAAGACCCCTCCCATCCCAGTTATACTCTCTTCAACCCTCTTCCATCAGGCAGAAGACACAAAAGTTTGAAAACACGTACCAACAAATTTAAAAACAGCTTCTTCCTTGCTGTTAACAGATTTATGAACGGATCTCTCACATACTGGTGGTGATCTTTCTCTGCACCTTCTTTGTAGCGGTAACACTCTACTCTGCATTCTGTTCATTTACCCAGATGTACTCATGTAAAGTATGATTTGTTTGGTTGGCACACAACACAACACTTTTCACTGTATCTGGGTGCATGTGAGAATAATAAATCAAATCAAATCAAATTAAATAGATTTCATTTGATATGAGACATCAGGCTCAACCTAAGAGTGAGTATCGGTTTGTCTTAGCTATATCGTCTTAGCACATGAACAACAACTTTGAAAGGTCCTGCAAAACATTGGTAAAGAGACATGAGCACTGATTAACTCCTCTTATGATAGTACTTGATATACTGATGGAGGGATCTTAGATCATGATGTCAGTTAACACTTTCAGGTACAAACTGACTAAATCAGAAACACGGGACCAATCATGGACAGCAATAAATTCTGGCCTAGCCAGACATGCCCACATCCTAAGAATAAATAAGAAAGAAATGAACTCAGTGGCAGGCGGGAGACTTGCCACATTGGCTTCCAGGTGGCATTCCTCATTCAAATCCACTCAGTGCTTGATCAAGGAAACTGGCTTCAGGAAGCAGGAAGCCCACTGAAAGACAGCCCTTGTTCTGACTCCCCATTCCCACCCTCCTCCATGACCCCACCCCAAGGCTCTCTTCCTGCCATCACTGGCCAACGTTTAGATCTCTCTTGATTCAAGGCTTTGGGTGGGTATTGTACTGGTACTAACCATATCCTCCCCTTCATCCTGGAGAAGGTTAGCCTGTCAAGTTCCTAAATGGCACAAAATATCTCATGGGCCTTCCTGAAAAGAGGTAACCCCCAGATGGCAGAGCAATCTTATGGTTCTCCAAACAGCTGAGACATCCAGTCACCTCCACAAGCTTCCACTCCAGTTTGCCACCAGAATTAACTTACATAATCTCAAAGTGAGATTTTCCATGGACCAACACAATCAGTCATCAAACTGAACTAGACTGGTCTTTAATAACAAGGTGTAGAGCTGGATGAACACGGCAGGCCAGGCAGCATCAGAGGAGCACGAAAGCTGACATTTTGGGTCCGGACCCTTCTTCAGAAATGGGGGAGGGGAAGGAGGCTCTGAAACAAATAAAGAGAAGGGGAGGCAATGATAGAAGGTGGATAGAGAAGCAGATAGGTGGAGAGGAGATAGACAGGTCAAGGAGGCGGGGATGAAGCCGGGAACAGCGGATACTGTATACCACATTAGCAGATGTGCAGGTGAACATCTGTTTAATGTGGAAAGTCTTCTTGGGGCCTGGGATGGGGGTGAGGGGTGAGGTGTAGGAGCAGGTGTAGCACTTCCTGCGGTTGCAGAGAAAAGTGCCGGGGTGGTGGGGCCAGTGGGGAGTGTGGAGCGGACGAGGGAGTCATGGAGCGACCGGTCCCTCCGGAAGGCAGATAAGGGTGGGGAGGGAAATATATCCTTGGTGGTGGGGTCAGATTGCAGGTGGCGGAAGTGGCAGAGGATGATGCGTTGAATCCGGAAGTTGATGGGGTGATACGTGAGGTCAAGGGGAATTCTGTCTTTGTTGTTATTGCGGGGAGGGGATGTGAGGGCTGAGGTGCAGGAAACGCGAGAAATGTGGTCAAGGGCGTTTTCAACCACTGTGGAGGGGAAGTTGCGGTCCTTGCAAAACGAGGACATCTGGGATGTCCGGGAGTGGAACGCCTCATCTTGGGGGCAGATGTGGCGGAGGCGAAGGAATTGGGAATAGGGGATGGCATTCTTGCAGGAAGGTGGGTGAGAGGAGGTGTATTCTAGGTAGCTGTGGGAGTCGGTGGGCATGAAATAGATATCAGTTTCCAGGTGGTTACCAGAGATGGAAACAGAGAGGTCCAGGAAGGAGACAGAGGTATCAGAGATGGTCCAGATGAACTTAAGGCTGGGGTGGAAGGTGTTAGTAGGAGTTAGTTCATCCACTTTACTAAATTACTTTACTCCACTTTACTCCTTGGACAACATGTCCATCCTGGGCCTCCTCCAGTGCCACAACGATGCCACCCGAAGGCTGGAGGAACAGCACCTCATATTCCTTGGGAATCCTGCAGCCCAACGGTCTCAATGTGGACTTTACAAAGCTTCAAAATCTCCCTACTCCCGACCTCATCCCAAGACCAGCCCGTCTCGTTCCCGCCTCCTTGACCTGTCTGTCTTTTCTCCCCCTCTCCGCTCCTCCCACCTCACTGACCAACCCCTACCCCCACTTCCTACCTACTAGCCTCATCCCCGCCTCCTTGACCTGTCCGTCTTCCCTCCCACCTACCCGTCCCTCCCTCCTCACTGACCAACCCCCATTCCAACTCCCTGCCTACACTCAACTTTACTGGATCCATCCCTGCCTCCTTGACCTGTCCGTCTTCTCTCCACCTATCTGCTTCTCTATCCACATTCTATCATCGCCTACCCCTCTCTCTATTTAGTTCAGAGCCCCCTTCCCCTCCCCCATTTCTAAAGAAGGGTCCAGACCCGAAACATCAGCTTTCCTGCTCCTCTGATGCTGCTTGACCTGCTGTGTTCATCCAGCTCCATACCTTGTTATCTCAGACTCCAGCATCGGCAGCTTCCACTATGTCTAGACTGGTCTTTATTTTCTTTCTGTTAAATGGCATTTCTTGATCAGTTTTACTAAGGCAGCTGAAAATAGATTTATCAGCAAAAATCGACTTTATTCAGCACAGTCCTCTACCTGTAAGTTAATTCGATTTAAAATATTTGAAATCACTGTCTTTAAAGGAATCTAATCATGAACATTTAATAGGTTCGTTGGTGTGCATTAGACAGTTTATTAGAAAATTATTTTCTCTGTATGATAAGGATTTGATATTGGGACCATGAGTATCTTTACACAGCACAATAAATGCAACTCACAGAACTTTCCTGAAGTTGGGCTACCAGTGGAAATTCACAATTTTGACATTGAGGATGTGGTCCGTTTTGTGGGCAGGATCTGACCTTGGGATAATTGAATCTTGAACTCAAGTAGAAGTTTGGAAAGGACACAAATACAAACAATCTTGAGGACAATTCCCCAGTTGCTTGCATTGCTTCATCATGGAATTAACCAGATATAAACTAATTCTGGAGAAAGACTATCAGAAGTCATCCTACTTAACTGCTGTACTCAGCAGACTCTGCCAATAGAATTATTAATAAGCAAGAGTGATTGCAAAGTGTAATTTAATCAAGGCATTTAGCCAAACTCGTAACATGAGTCAAGTATATTCATAAAGATGAGCTCATGAATCATTTTAAAGTTTTTTAGCATCAATTTGAAAGCCATTGAAAAGACATCAGTCATCTGCCATCAAAAATCTTCCTCCTCTTTTCTCTGTTATAAACCATGAAAACGCAAACAGCCTTGGCAGGTTTTATCATTTTTCTACCTCCCTTTCTTCTGGAGACATTGATTCTTGTCAGTATACAGTTCAATATGACTGGATGTAAATTGTGCAGTCTGCAGACTGAGTCTACGCAGAAGCTGTCAATAAGATGATTTAGTCAGAGAAGATAATATGTCCTGATCCCTTTCACACTCGGTGACTGCACACATGAACTTACCAGCCAGTGTTACTGGAGAACAATGTGAATTGGAATCCAAATGATTATTCCTCTCCTTAGTTCTTGATTGCTGAAATTGTATCAACTGCTAACCTGCTGAGATCAACTATCTCAGCGCAAACTTGATGCCTTCAGTGTGCGTGACTCAGTTATATGACTCAGTTAGACACTGAATGTGTCTCAGTTGGACAATCTGGTTTATAGAATGGATCTCAAGCAGTGATATTGATAACAAGGACAGGGTTTCCATTTACAGCACACTTTTTCACCAGCTCTCATCGTTTGCAGTTCTGTGTGCCACTGAGCTTCTGTCACGATCAGCCCAGCAGGGATGCTCCTATTGCTGACATTCAGCATTCTTCAATGTTTCTCTTAGCAGCTGCAGTAGTTGGGAACATGAAAACTGCCTCATCTGAATATTCAGCCAATTGTAAGCCTTGCCAGCAAGTGGACCCTTAGGGGCATTTGTATTATTACACCCTGAGAGCAGCAGCTCTATGAGTTAGCAGCACACACGTGCACCCGAATTTAAATGATTTGTAATGGCAGCTATTGGCTTGAAAGACAACAGTGAAAGTTCCAGAGCAGTTCAGTATTTCATTGTACAGCAACTGCATAAATGACAAAGCAGTCCAACTCTCAAAGGACAGTTGTTAGCACAATTGATGGAGATAATAAAGGTTGTGCAGCATTGACTCTTGAAACCCGTTGTCTGGTCCTCTGTCGCTCACTCATCCATCTCTGTGCCATTTACTGGAAGGACAAATATTTAAAATCATAGCATGTCGGCTGAGAGAAGGACAGCAGACAGTGATTACCTAGGAGGAAAAAGAAAGACTCGCATTAGGAGAGACTACATTCACATTCTCTAAAGTTTTGAAGAATGAAAGGTGATCTAAACAATCCAATCCTAATGAGGTTTGACAGAATAGATGCTGTGAGGATAGTTCCCTTGGCTGGGGCATCTCATATATTTTGGATTGAAATGATTGCGAATGTTTGGAATTCTCTGCTTGGAGGGGACCGGATGCTCAGCTGTTGAATGTATTATAAGTCTGAAACCCACGTATCTTTGAACAGTAAGGGAATCAAGAGATATGGGAATAGTGTCAGACAGCATAGTGGAGGTGAAAACTAGCTATGACCTTATTGAATGGTTTAGGAGCAAATTATTGAAGATGGTGGAGTCTGTATTAAAAACAAAAAAATGCTGGAAATCACAGCGGGTCAGGCAGCATCCATGGAGAGAGAGCAAGCTTAGTACTTTCTCAATCTCAGGACCTCAGGATCTTGAAGGCTAAGACAGAAGAGCAGTGAGGGTTAGGAAAGAAATTCCTAACAAAGTTGTTTATACAAAAAAAATCAAGGTGTGTACGTTGCATTTGAGGTGAATAATGATTGGCAAAGCAAGAAGATAAGAAGAGAATTGCAGTTAATATAAAAAGAAACCCAATAATCTTTCATTGGCATATAAATAGTGAGTGAGTAGAAAGAGGCAAGGTGATGTTCATTTGGAACCAAGAGCATGATAAATGCTTAGAGGCACAGGGCAAGGCTGGAATGCCTGAGGAGCATGTACAAGGAAAAAGGATACTGGCAAATTAGTGGCAGACGCTGAGATGGCAGAGGTAATTCGTTGATAGGAAATATATACGGCAAAGGCTCCAGTGCTTAGAGTGGATAGGTCACCTGGTCCAGATGGCTTACATTCCTGATAGTTATAGGATCAAGTAATTAAGTTAAAACTGTAGGTACATGGCATAAATGAGAGGCCAATAGGAGGGAAAATGATGTTGTACTTCTCTTTCCTGGATACAACTCATCAACTTTAGGTGCAGAGATTATGCCTTTTACTTTGCAACAAAATTTATAACACTAAAACACTTTCTTCTCATCTGTGTCCCGTAATCTCTCCGAGGTGGGTAATTTTCAGTAATGAATAATGTTAAACAAATAGGAATCAGGCTGGGTCTACTAAAATTGTTTTATGAAGCGGATGTTGCCAGGGTTGGAGGGTTTGAGCTATAGGGAAAGTTGAATAGGCTGGGGCTATTTTTCCTGCAGCGGTGGAGGCTGAGGGGTGACCTTTATAGAGGTTTATAAAATCATGAGGGGCATGGATAGGGTGACTAGCCAAAATCTTTTCCCCCAGGATAGGGGAGCCCAAAACTAGAGGGCTTAGGTCTGAGGTGAGAAGGGAAAGATTTTTAAAAGGGACCAACGGGGCAACTTTTTCATGCAGAGGGTGGTGTATGTATGGAATGAACTGCCAGAGAAAGTGATGGAGGCTGGTATGATTCAACAATTAAAAGGCATCTGGTTGGGTATATGATTAGGAAGGGTTTAGAGGGATATAGGCCAAATACTGGCAAATGGGACTGAATTAATTTAGGATATCTGGTCAGCATGGATGAATTGGACTGAAGGGTCTGTTTCCATGCTGTACAGCCATATGACTATGACTCTATGAAAGAGAAGAGGAGATACTGGAAGGACTTGCCATAATCTTTTTTAGATATGGGAGGGACAGAGGATGGAACAGTGGAAAATGGGACATTGTTATTCAAGGAAGGGTGTAAGTACAATCCTCATATCGACACGGAAGTCAGTTTAACAGTAATGGTGTGAATGACAATAATCAGGGAAAAATCAGCAGGCACTTGAACAGTCATGAGTTAATTAAGGACAGCATGCTTGAATTTGTGAATACCAGATCATATTTGATGAATTTGCTTGATTTTTCTTTTGATGAACAAACAGAGAACATAGACAAAAGGAAAGCAATGGATAAGTTTGTATGGATTTCAAGAAAACCCAATTTACCGCTTTAAAATCTGGATGACAAAATTGAGGTTACTGGAATTGGAGGGTCAGTGTCAGCTTGGATAAAGATTGGCATAAGGACAGAAACCAGAAAATTAGGGTAAATGGTTATTTTTCAGACTAGGGAATGGTGGACAGTGAGGTTCCTCAGCGTCAGTGCAAGGATGAATATCTTCTTTTCATTACTAAGCAGCCAATTATTATTGGACAGTTGGTGCATTCACATTTTGAGAGACACAAAAGGAAATTTTGCGAATTCTGAACATCCTGGATGTACATGTTCATTACAATAATCAGCAGATGGTTGATTTGATCCTCTTTTTCATAGTGCTTATTTTAAATAATCCACTAGAGTTGTTGCTAATATTAAATATAAAAACTAATTAAGCTAAAGTAAATTCAACATTTAAATGATGAAATGATTAGTTGTTTCTGGCAGACAGCCTACATCGTGAGTGCCCAATGGCAGCTAATGGCATCAAACATACATTGGCAGGCTCCATCAACTCCAGCCCTATACAGAGCTGAGTTCAGAGAACTGCGCAGATAGCCAAAGAAACCACACTCTCACATGTCACATCTAGATTGCCAACAAGCCTGGAACAGGTGCATGAGAGGATCCTCCAAATTAAGCCCTGCCCTTCAGTCACTTTGGTCTTGATGTTACTGGACCAGAAAGAAGAGAACTGATTGATGTAACTATGTAGTATCTAGCCATGATTTTGGTGCTGCTAGACTACCCTGAAGACAGCAGACATGTACAATTACTGCAAGAGAACATCTCTTTCTTTTCTTTTGGACTATAAACTAGAAAATAGAAAATGGACCCTCTAAAGAGCTAAAAAGTACCAAAGTTTTTTTTTATCTTTTTGCAACTCAAAGATCCAGTGGGATTGTGTGGTATACACTTTAGCTGTGTAAGACTATGTTAATTTTCAGAACAGTGAAGTAGATTATTTATGAGACAGCATGGCGCCAGGAATCTTTGAGTGAAGGAAAATTTGCCCATTGCCAGCCTTTGAATTGGTCCAGTTGCAGTTTATTACAGATCTGAATTTATTTTTTATTCACTCATGGTATGAGGGCATCACTGGCTAGGCCAGCATTTATTGCCCATCCCTCATTGGGACATTGCTGCAGGTCTGGAGTAACAAGTAGGCCAGACCAGGTAAGGATGGCAATTTCTCTCCCTAAAGGACGTTAGTGAACCATATGGTTTTTCTAATAATTGGCAATGGATTCATGGTCATTGTCAGACTCTTAATTCCAGATGTTTCTATTGAATTCAAATTCCACCACCTGTTGTGGCGAGATTTGAACCCAAGTCCCCAAACCATTACTTGAGTGTCTAGAATAACAGCCCAGCGATAATACCACTAGGCCATCTCCTCCCCTAAGTGCGGTGAACTGAGAGACATCCAGAAGCCTAAAAACAAGTGTCTATCATCATTTCTCTTTGTAAGTGAAAAGATGAAAAATAACCTAAAAAGAATCTCAGCTCAATGAAAGACCTAGATCCACCCATTTAGCTATTAGCAATTGTTGTTCCAGGGACAATATCATGTCATCAGATTTTTAAACCAAAAGAATGATGAGAAATAGCCTTCGGTTCTGGAATATAGAACTACAGAATTTGTTTCCTCTGTATATTTTTCTACCCATAATATTTGTGTGAAAGTCTGTCTCATTAGTGTACAAATGTATTTATGTAGGTTTTAAAGGAGTATAGCTTAAATCCACAGTAATAAACTTATAACCCATTTCTTGGCTAGTCTTTATAGAATAGGTTTGGTGACATTAAATCGAGTTATTTTCCAGTTAATGATGAAATGTGGTGTGAATTACATTTGTCCTGAATAGCAGTCCATCAAGCAAATTGATCATCCTGGTGATTTAATTGGATATTACACATTTGCGACGGCTTTTGGAAGAGCAGGGCTTGATTAACAGTGCACTCTTTCCAATGGGAGTCATGACATTATGCATTGTTGATGTGCTTCATCTTCACCAGAAACATAGAATGTGCATATGCACATCCTTCAGAACTGCAAACTGAAGTAAAGCACTCTCAATAGACAATGAATCTCCTCCAAGTGCCATTTTAATGTTTTAAGATGTCGAGAGTTGCCATGGGAACTGAAAACTCTTTGTTCAAGCATACATTTTAGAAGCACTTCTATACTCACTTGTACTCTTTGCTGACAGTTTTATCAGCATTCCTGGTTGATTAGCGTTTCCTCTGTGCCATTTGCAAATGGTCGCCCTCAGAAAAAACTAAATGGCAGCTTTCTGCTTTCCCAGATCAGCCTGATCGGGACAAGTGTGCTCACAGCACAAATGACAATTGTGGCTCAATATGCATACGGAGTAAAGCAAACTAATCTCCTGGTCAGATCACTTCCCAAGTTTATTCCTATTCATGCAGCATAATTTTGACTCATTTAATTGCTTGTTGGCACTATGTGATTCAAGCTGGTTTTGCTGCGTTAGTGAGTTTCTAATAAATTGTTGCTGTTCTTGTTGTTGCCATCCCTATGTCGCTCTTCCAAAAGATGAGCTTGCTCAATGCGACGAGGCCGATTTCCTGAACTCTGAAGTGTTAGCACTGGCCCTGTACCCTGTTTGAACCCTCCCCAAATGTCGCAAACAGGAATATTCCTCTAACCCCACAAAAAGACACTTATTCCTGCTTGGAATCTCACATCTAAGATTGTCTCCAACTAACCTTTCCAATCCCATCCACTTCCCCAGCCTGAAATATTGGCCACCCAGTGACGGATCATGGTGAGTAGCTGGTTTGGTTGGTGCAACTGGATTCATGTGAACAAAGCCCAGGCTTCAAGGCTGCAGCATTTCCCACTGACCAACTCTTTAGTGCCTTATGTTAAAACCAGCCCCATTGTGTGTTAACTGATAAGTCCTTTATCCAAGTAACTCTTAGCTGAGAAACTTAAATAAGACACCAACTGTCCTCTCGGGTGGGCATGAAGAATCTATGACATGATTTGAAGAACAGAGGAGTTCTGCCTGTTGTATTAGTCATTGAACCAATGCATTGTTGTCCATTTCATTGCAGCCTGTGGAGTCCTGAGGTGAGAAATGATGGCTGCATTTTCACGTGTTATAACAATTACAGCATTTTGAAAAATGTTCTTCAATGACTGTAAAGCATTTTGCTGCATCCTAACGCTGTGAAAGATGCAACATCAATGTAAGTTCTTGCTACCTTTTTCTTTTTATCGGGCTGTGCACAACAGTGATTGTTAATTGGATCCCTGGGCATTATTCTTCTGAGCTAAGCAGAGTGCTGGGTCATTACTTTTAATTCATGTTATCTCCAGAATAATTGATGCATATGAGTGGTACTGTTAGTCTGGTGTACAGAGGTAGACACATCCCTTGTGATTTAGAGGCATCACATCAGTTTTATTAATTGTTATGACAGGACAATTGTTCCAGAGATTTACATTTTATACTCAAATGTTTCATGAGCAACAAATGATGAGATGATATGAAATGTCTGGCTTATATGAACCATGTGTTGGGGGTCATGAAGGTGATTGTAACCCTTAGCCCCTTTGCTGCTGTTCCCTATCACCCCTCCCTCTTCCAATGGAAGGACAATTCTGTATGGCCCTCAATCATTCAACAAGACTAGAATTAATTTGTTCAAGTCATGGACGATATGCTCAAGAGAACATATGTGTCATTATGTGTCTTCCATGCCAACTTTGCAGCAGTGATGTAGCATTAAAAAGACTATATGAAGTTATTTGCAGTCTCCAGTTTAAATCCTTCTGTGAACAGTCATTTCCTAACCCACACCACTGACTCTTAATCCTGATGCTCACTGATTTATTTTATATCTAGTGGCAGCAGCACCTTGATTTTAAGGCTCTTACCCTTGTTTTCAAATCCCTCTGCATGACCTCAACCCTCCTACTGCTGTGACAGCCTCCAGGTATATAACTCTTCAAGATATCTGCAATTGTTTAATTCTGGATGTTTGCACATTCTCAATTTGCATTGCTAGAGGACCACTGGTTGTGCTCACAGCCAACTAGGCCCTAAGAACTAGACCTCCATCTCTGAACATCTCTATTCTTTACTGCACTGACTCCTCCTTTAAGATGCTCCTTAAAAGTATCCTAACATCTCGTTACATGGCCTAAAATAATTTTGTCTGATAATGCTGCTATCTTACTATGTTTACCATAGTTTACCACATCAGAAAAGTTATATAAATGCAAGTTGTTATTGTTGAGATGGTGCATGGGGTAATCTCTCACCTGGAGCTATATTGATCTACAAATGCAACAGCAGCACTGCCTCAAGATTAATTTGTTTCCGATTTATTTTGTTCTGGTTGTCACATTGTTGTTATTTACTTGCACATTTCTCCTGACAGTTTGTTCAAAAGTGCCCTTTGATGGACTCTTCCAAATTTGCTGTCAACACTTTTTCATCCCTGAATGACAGGAGCTGGAAGACTGCAGGCCTATTTCTTCATTCTTCTGTGATACACACTTCTACTGACACACACAATGAGATGAATCCAAGATAGTCTGATTTTAGTGATACTCATTGGGCAGCAAGTATTTTCCAGGACATCCCTTTGTTCTTCCTCAAAATGGGTCTGGGAGAACATGATGTGTGATTGATCTGTACCAGTGTTTCTGAGAAATTTGCTGTCAGCACTATGTGTGCTATTTAGCAGCTGAATATAATCATGGGATTTTTAACATGAGTTCAAGCTATTGACCAAAGCCAGTGTCATTGCTTCCAAACCATCAATTCCATCTCTCTTCCTGGCAACTACAGGAAGCTGAACCAAATTATTTGCAATTTTCTTGTCACATTTGACTCTAAGGTCAGCTTTTGTCCATTTAATCATGCCATCATGCAGTCAATCTGAATCCACCTCCATAACATTATTTAGTTCTTGCTTCAGGTCAATTGTATTGAAGCCCTGATTCATGGCATTGTTAAGTCTGGACTTTCCCATTTCAATGCACTCCTGATAAATCTCCCATGTTGCACACTCTGTGAACTTGAGGTAATCCAAATCCTGCCATGACCAAACTTACACCAAATCCCATCCATCCATTACCACCATCCTCACTGTGACTCCATTTAAACAACTTGACTTTTAAGTTTCTCATCCTTGTTGTCAAATCCCTCCAGTCCTACAGCCCTCAAAGGTACACATGCTGTTTTCATTCTGGTCCTTTGAGCATCCCTGAATTTCATTTCTCCAACATTAAAGTTACCTGAGTCCCAAGTTCTGCAATTCCTTTCCTAAACCTCATTTGTTTTCCTTTTTTAAGACATTCCTTAAATTGTACCTCTATGACCAAGCTTGGGTCATCTGCTATAATATCTCTGAATGAGGCTTGGTGTAATATTTTGTTTTGTAATGCCACCATTGTACGCTTTGGAAGATCTTTAAGGTTGTATTTAAATAAAAAATGTTATTATTCTTGTTATTGAACCCCTTCAGAATCTTAATGACTTTTAGTTATACCCCTGCAAAATCCTAATCCTCAATTTTAACTATCATCATCCTTTCCCCACCAACGTCCTGGGGAGAGGCAATGGCCTAGTGGTAATATCACAAGCCTATTAATCCAGAAACCCAGGTAATGTTCTGCGGACCCAGGTTTGAATTCCACCATGGCAGATGGCGCAGTTTGAATTCAATAAAAATCCAGAATTAAGAGTCTAATGATGATCATGAATCCATTGTGGATTGTTGAAAAAATCCATCTGATTCAATAATGTCCTTTGGGGAAGGAGACTGCTATTCTCATCTGGCTACATGTGACTCCAGACCCACAGCAATGTGGTTGACTTGTAACAGCCCCCTGGGCAATTAGGGATGGGCAGTAAATGCTGCTCTAGCCAGCGATAGCCACATGCCATGAATTAATTAATAAAAAAGTTGTACTCATACCTGATGTCCAATTTGTACACTGCTTGATTTTACACTCAAGTAGAACCTTCTTTGCTAATTGTTCAGTATGCTATGTGAGGTACTGACCAATGTTTTATATTCAGCTGGCTATATGCCAAGAATGCATTATGCATCTAAAATGTAGGTTCAGGCTTTTTAGTGTTAGTTCTTAGCTCTTACAACTCTGTTTTGGAAGATTCTGGGTGTAATTACACTCCAAAGATCTGAGCATATGGTTTGGGCTGCAATACTGAAGGTAAGTCAGACCATTCAATGTTGTACCAAGGCCTCATCAGCCTTCCAACGTGGATGTGAAACCTCCATGAAACTAGTCAAAGAACAGCAAGAAGGAACACAGCAGGCCAGGCAGCATCAGAGGAGCAGGAAAGCTGATGTTTCAGGTCTGAAGAGGGTCCCGACCCGAAATGTCAGCTTTCCTGCTCCTCCGATGCTGCCTGGCCGGCTGTGTTCCTCCAGCTCCATACCTTGTTATTTCACTAAAAACTGATTACCTATCTATTATCTCAATGCTGTTTCTAGAACATTGGCATGTGCAAATCTTTGTTGTATGTTACAAAAAATTCATAATTGCTGTAGGACTTTAGGGCATCCTAAAGTCATGAAACACGAGCATTTCTTTCTTAATGAGTTAGTCTGGCTCTAATTAAAAGCTTGTGAAACAAAAGGAGACTATTGAGTGTCTAACTTTGACCACAGTATCTGACATCAAGAAACCAGGCAGTGAATGGCTGCTGTAATTTTATCTATGCTTATCTTGGCTCAAATTTTATCACTTTTTTCGAATTGATTGGGATCAGTGCTTCACACATATTCCATTGTGTACTGTTGACACTTTGATCCCAATAAGTTGAGATATCATTGAAAGGACAATGAATTACAAGGAAGGTTGGTAATCAGATTGAACGACGTAAATCAAGCAGGAGAGAGAGGCTTTAGTTAAAAGTTCAGGATGGAGGAAGTGCTGTATGCAGTTATTGAAAACCAGTCCTCGACTCATGTATCACTTTCAGCAGTAACCTTTTAATTCATGTCAGAAGACATAGAGAATCTCATAAACTGCAGATGTGAGACATTCTGTAGCTCAGGAAGGGTCTTTCTTGGATGTGATCTTGAAGCTAGACCCAGAAGCATGCTCTATGTTACACCCCTTGTGTCCCTGTCTACATGGAATTACATAGAACATACAGCACAGAAGCAGGCTCCCTGCCCAATGTTTTACTCAAATGTTTAAATTTCACATGTCTGTCTTTACAACCCTCTTCATCTAACCCCATTACCATAACCTTCTCTTCCTTTTCCCTCAGGTGTACATCTAGCTTTTTCCCAGCTGTAATTGGCTTCAACAATCTATGTGACTGTGAATGCAACATTCTCATTACAATATGCTCAAGCTTTATATGGGCATAAATTCATGCAAACAAAGAAAGCATCAAACCCATATTTTTGTAGTTTTTAAAATTTAAGTTACAACTCAGTTAACCATCATTCAGGATCCATACAACCACAATAATTTACAGTTATGTAGCATCTGCGATGTAGGAAAATGCCCCAAAAGTTCACAGCTCAGTTATCAGCTAATGTTTGGTGCTGAGTCAGGTCAGTGATTGGGAGGGTCCTCAGTTCTGAAAAAAGCTCATTGACACAAACACTGTTTGTGTCTCCACAGTTGCTGCCAGCGTTTCTAACCTTTCCTGTGTTTATTAATATGTGCATGTTATTCTCCAATATGAGGGTCACTAACAAATTAACTAAGACTTCATCAACGAATAAATTCTTAACAACCCAGCCTGACAGCTATTCGTAACATTTCTAGTTAGCAGCCCTGCCAGAGGCTAATTCTCAATCACCAAAGTTTCTTTTGATTTAACACTTTGTCAAGGCATCACTGAAATGTTTATTAGTCTGTCAGCTTGCATTGGCCCTGTCTGATGTTTCCGCTAGAACAGTGCTGCATCTCCCATGAAGGATTTGCAAGTATTCATTTTTACTTTATGTGTCATTATACGAGTTTATTGTTGTGATGATATGTTGCATATTGCTTTTGGGATTGGACATTGCCACAATGTAGGAAGACAGAATGCAGAGAGAAATAAAGTATAAACTTGCAGCTAAATAGCATCTTCCTGAAATTTCTGACATTCCAAAACACTTCAGCGCTCATGAGAAAACACTTAAGTGTTACAGTGCATGAAAAAGATATTAGTCAATTTGCAAGATCCCACAGACCGATGTGATGAATACCAAGTCAGTGGTATAGCCATGTTAGTTGATGTGAAAGTAATGGCCAGAATATTAGGAAAGCTCTCCTCCTTTACAAAGTAGTGCCACAGCTTCTTTTAATTCATCTAAGATGGGATCCACTTAGATACCTTCTCAAAATTACGGCAACTCTCATATTGCAAGTGTCTGCCTAAACGATATGATTGAGCTTAGATTTGGGTTTAGAACTTATAGCTGAGGACCCTGAATAGGGCGATGAGCTGACATTTTGAGGTCATGTGTCGTGAGCAGCAATGGTTTGCTGTGGAGCTCTGACTGAGCTCTAACAGCTGTTCCTCCTCCCCCGCTGCTCCCACGTCTCTCACAACACCCCCTCCCAACAACCCCAATACTATCACAGTTCCTGTTGAGGGGTCACAACAATTTTCAAGGCTCGAAATGGGGCCACAGTGAAAACCATTTTTGAGAAGCACTGCAAGAGACCTCCTGGCTCACAGACAAAAGTACAATATCTAGAGACAAGGCTAATACTATGACATGATGAGAAAGGAAAGAAAATGTGCAAAAGCTGATGGTCGAAATTAACAACCAAAGAACACAACAACTTAAATGTTATTTGACCTACTATATCTTCCAAGCAATTTCAATTTTGGATGTACAGCAAAACTTTGTTTTAACCAGCACCCTATGAACTGGCACTCTTGGTGAACCAGCTAAAATGATATACCTCAAGTGCTGTGAACTTTACTATATTATTCTGTCCAATTATTATAGATTTTTAAAATTTATTTGCCCGGTGTAAATATTCCTGTTGCTTAATCAAATGGCCACACGAAATAGCAGCAGTTGTTTCAATTTCAAATCAAATTCTCCTCAAGTAACGTGATCTACCTGTGATGACTGAGTAGTCAGTTGAGGGAACCAGGGAGAAGTCTCTCTGCCAGAGACTTTTATATAAGGCAAAGTCGCATTATTATTTAAGAGAATAATGCTGGAAATAAAGGATAACAGTGATGTGTATACCTCCTGTGTTACATTTCTTTTACTTAGTGTGTGTTTTTACCCTGATGATGTGGATTATTTGGAATATCTGATCAAACGGCACACTCCTGGTCCCATATGCGCCAAATGATAAAACATTTACTGTAGATAAATCAGAATAATACTTGTTCTTCTCTATGTTGTCAATGAAATGTCGTGAAGTACTTGACCGAAAGAATTATTTTGGCAGTGGAATGACTGAGATTTTGAAAGCAAATACACAGCATTTTAACTGCAAGGAGAGAAGCAAACAAATTATCTGTGGGTTTTTTAGTGGTATTCTTTCAGATGTATATTGGCCAGAATGCCAAGAGAACATCCTGTCCTTTCAAGTGTAACAAGATCTTTAACTTCCAACCACCTACCTTGCCTTTATCATTTTGTTGGTTGTGAAACGCTTTGCAATTTTCTGAGGTCAATCTTTTTTGCTCCTTTTTCTCCCATTTCTTTGCACAGTAAATCCTCACTAAAAATAACTGATGCATAAGGTAATGGTTCCGAATGGGTTAATGTTGGAGAATGCATTAGGTTGGACCCCATCTGATGGTTGTAAAATAGACCTGGTTGTAAAATTGAGTATTCCAGCTCAAAGTTCCAATAGGGTGAGATGCATTGACCCCTGGCTCCTGAGAGTCTTAGTAGACATGTCTAACTAGCCAGTTCCATTTGTCCTTATTGCTCTCGATTCTACCTTATGACTAAACCAAGCGCCTTTTCTTGTCAAAACTCACTAGTGGTTCATCTTCTACAGTTGTTAACCAAACAGGCTATTAGACCCAGTACAGAAAGGAAGGTTGATGGCAAGATAATCAGTTGAGAGTAGTTGGTTCTACAGAAATATGACAGAAAAAGAAAGCACAATTACTTTTGGACACTTATATCAAGTTACTTTCTCTGTTGGTTTAATCAAAACTTGAGTCAGTGTACAATAAACATGCTCAATGTGGATGGAAGACATAATGTAAGCAAGTTAGATGGTGTTATATCAGTATTGCCAGCATGGACATGTACCATTAGAAGCATTTTGATGTGGTGCAGTGTTGGACTCTATTCTTACAGTGCTTTTGGGATGCTCATTGAGTCTGATATTCAACTCATGTATGAATGAGGATCATGGTAAGAGAACAAGATAAATGAGTGAAGAAGGGTCTAGGCCCAAAACGTCAGCCTTCCTGCTCCTCTGATGCTGCTTGGCCTGCTGTGTTCATCCAGCTCTACACCTTGTTATCTCAGATTCTCCAACATCTGCAGTTCCTGCTGTCTCTAAGATAAATGAGTGTTTACTTTAACACACATTACACACACACAGATCGTACAGCAAACTATTTCTGAAAATGGATCATTATAAATTTCAAATTGCATTAAACACTATACCATTTGGATTTCTGAGATAACCATGTGCTTGCTATTCTTTTACTTTTTTATTTAAAGGAGAATCTCTTGTTTTCTTACAGACGTGGCACAGTGGCTCAGTGGTTGGCACTGCTGCCTCACAGCGCCAGGAACCTGAGTTCGATTCCACCCTCGGGTGACTGTCCATGTGGAGTTTGCACGTTTTCCCCGTGTCTGCATGGGTTTCCTTCAGGTGCTCTGGTTTCCTCCCACAGTCCAAAGATGTGCAGGCCAGGTGGATTGGCCATGTTAAATTGCCCGTAGCGTTCAGGGATGTCTAGGTTAGATGGGTGAAAGGGGAAATGGGTCTGGGTGGGATGCATTGGGGGTTGGTGTGGACTCGTTGAGCCAAAGAGCCTGTTTCCACACTGTAGGGATTCTATTCTAAAAGAAAGGCATGAATGGAGAGAAGTGCCAAAGTGATGGATTAATTACATTGGATAATTAATGCAATTTTGAAAAGTAGGAGTGCAAAAAAATTGGTTTGCTTCAGTTTTCAGTTGTGGGAATCATCATTCACAATCTGTCCATGTACAGTCCCATGAGTGCCTTCTCATTTGAATGAACATAGTTTTTAGCCAATTGTGACTCGTTAGCTGAACGTTCAATTTGGATCCTTCTGCATGTGTGACTAGCATTTGCCCTAGCTAGCCTGCTCTTCTAAAGACAGCTTGTCCTTCTTACAGAGAAAATTAACACATTATAAGGAAGCCGCTGCTGTCTGCCTATTGCTGTAAGAAGAATACTGAAAAAGACACCAGGTTCCTGGTTGCAGCCTAAATCTAGGAGATTGACAGAATAAGAGATGCCATGAGATAGTAGGAACTGCAGATGCTGGAGAATCTGAGATAACAAGGTGTAGAGCTGGATGAACACAGCAGGCCAAGCAGCATCAGAGGAGCAGGAAGGCTGACGTTTCGGGCCTAGATCCTTCTTCAGAAATGGGGGAGGGGAAGGGGGTTCTGAAATAAATAGGGAGAGAGGGGGAGGCGGATAGAAGATGGATAGAGGAGAAGATAGGTGGAGAGGAGACAGACAGGTCGAAGAGGCGGGGATGGAGTCAGTAAAGGTGAGTGTAGGTGGGGAGTTAGGGAGGAGATAGGTCAGTCCAGGGAGGACGGACAGGTCAAGGGGGCGGGATGAGGTTAGTAGGTAGGACTTGGGGGTGGGGCTTGAGTTGGGAGGAGGGGATAGGTGGGAGGAAGAACAGGTCAGGGAGGCAGGGACAAGCTGGTCTGGTTTTGGGATGCGGTAGGGGAGATTTTGAAGCTTGTGAATTCCACATTGACATCATTGGGCTGCAGGGTTCCCAAGCGGAATATGAGTTGCTGTTCCTGCAACCTTCGGGTGGCATCGTTGTGGCACTGCAGGAGGCCCAGGATGGACATGTCGTCTGAGGAATGGGAGGGGGAGTTGAAATGTTCGCGACTGGGAGGTGCAGTTGTTTAGTGCGAACTGAGCATAGGTGTTCTGCAAAGCGGTCCCTGAGCCTCCGCTTGGTTTCCCCGATGTAGAGGAGGCCACAACGGGAACAGCGGATTCAGTATACCACATTAGCAGATGTGCAGGTGAACATCTGCTTGATGTGGAAAGTCTTCTTGGGGCCTGGGATGGGGGTGAGGGGGGAGGTGTAGGGGCAGGTGTAGCACTTCCTGCGGTTGCAGGGAAAAGTGCCGGGTGTGGTGGGGCTGGAGGGGAGTGTGGAGCGGACAAGGGAGTCCCAGAGAGAGTGGTCCCTCCAGAAAGCAGATAAGGGTGGGGAGGGAAAAATGTCTTTGGTGGTGGGGTTGGATTGCAGATGGCGGAAGTGTCGGAGGATGATGCGTTGGATCCGGAGGTTGGTGGGGTGGTACGTGAGGACGAGGGGGATTCTGTTTTGGTTGTTATTGCAGGGAGGGGGTGTGAGGGATGAGTTGCGGGAAATGCGGGAGACACGGTCGAGGGTGTTTTCGACCACTGTGGAGGGGAAGTTGCGGTCCTTGAAAAACGAGGACATCTGAGATGTACGGGAGTGGAACGCTTCATCCTGGGAGCAGATGCGGTGGAGGTGAAGGAATTGGGAATAGGGGATGGCATTTTTGCAGGAAGGTGGGTGGGAGGAGGTGTATTCTCGGTAGCTGTGGGAGTCGGTGGGCTTGAAATGGATATCGGTTTCCAGGTGGTTGCCAGAGATGGAAACAGAGAGGTCCAGGAAGGAGAGAGAGGTATCAGAGATGGTCCAGGTGAACTTAAGGTTGGGGTGGAAGGTGTTGGTGAAGTGGATGAACTGTTCGCGCCCAAGGCGGCGCCGATACAGTCATCAATGTAGCGGAGGAAGAGGTGGGGTTTAGCTACGGAGTGTAGCTACGGAAGAGGGATTGTTCCACGTAACCTACAAAGAGGCAGGCATAGCTTGGGCCCATGCTCGTCCTCACCCTCAACAACTTCTCTTTCAATTCCTCCCACTTCCTACAGACAAAGGGGGTGGCCATGGGTATCCGCATTTTACAATCTTCTGGACTTAATATTGAGTTCAACAACTTCAGATTGTGAACTCACTCCCATTTCTTCCCTTTCTTTTAGCTTTAGTTGTTGAATTCTCTGCCATCATGTCGTCTCCCCGCTCCCAGCTCCCTAGTGAGACCATCTATTCATTCCAGTTTAGCAGTTAGACATACCACTGTTCTGCCATTCCCACGTTCTGATCACTTAACCTGCACTATTAGAACTCTTGTCCCCCAGCACTCCATCCCCCACCCTGCACTATTGCATAAATGGTGTCCCCTCCATGCTTCACGTCAGCTCTGATGAAGAGTCATCAAGACTGGAAACGTTAGCTTGCTATCTCATCACAGATGCTGCCTGACCCATTGTGATTTCCATCAATTTTTGTTTTCAGTACAGATTTTCCAGCATCTACAGTAGTTTGTTCTTCATAGCGAGAGGATTCAAGTGTAGGAATAAGGATATTTTGCAGCACTTATACAGGGCTTTGGTGAGGCCACACCTGGAATATTGCGTGCAGTTTTGATCTCCTTTTCTCAGGAAAGATGCTCTTGTTATAGAGGGAGTGCAGTGATGATTTATCAAATTGATTCTTGGGATGGCAGGGCTTATATAGGAGAGACTACGCTGGTTAGGATTGTGTTCACTGGAAGTTAGAAGAATGAGGGGTGACCGCATGGAAACCTGCAAAATTCTAACAGGACTAGACAGGTTAGATGCAAGAAGGATGTTCCTGATGCTAGGGGAGTCCAGAACCAAGGGCCATTGATTAAAAATAAAGAGTGAACCTTCTAGGACTGAGATGAGGAGAAATTTCTTCAACCCAGAGAGAATGGTGAGCTTGTGGAATTCATTACCTCAGAAAGTGGTTGAGGCCAAAACATTATGTGTTTTCAAGGAGAGGTAGATACAGCTCTTATGTTTAAAGGAGTCAAGGGATATAGAGGGAGGACAGGATTAGGATATTGAGCTCAGTGATTGACCATGATCATAATAAATAGCAGAGCAGACTCGAGGGATTGAATGGCCTACTCCTGCTTCTAATTTCTATGTTTCTGTCTTTCTGTCTAATGATCAGTGCTAAAGGATGGACCACTAATGAGTATAAGCAGAAGAGTTATTTAACAAGATGGATTCTTGAATGATAGTAATAAGGTCAACTTACATTATTTATCCAGCATCATTGCTAAGGACTGTTGGGAGCTGTACATGATACATCTGCTCCCTTCGATAGATCCTGTGAAACTCCTTCTCTCCATCCAAAGAATGTGTTATTCCATCAGGTTGGGTGGAGCTCCAGCAACTTCAACATTAAGTCTTTCAGAATGAATCCCTATTACGATAGATATCAGCTACAAGCATACTGAAATTTCACAGCAAATATATTAGACTTGCCAGGGCCATTTTGTTTATTTGGTTGAAATGTTCCAATGAATCCAGCAATGGATTCCCTCCTGAGAATGGGTGCTGAACAGGAGGTGGATCTAACATGGAGGACACACGCTCTACTCGAAATAAGAAGTGTCTGAACTCGGTTTAGTTTGTGGATGGCGGAGAGTGGCTGTCTTTCAGGGTAAACTGTAATTTGTTCTTCTCTGCACGTTTAGTGCTTTAAATGTACAGCTTTTTTTGTAATCAGTCAATCTTCCTTTGATTAGTTTTTTTTCCTTTCTGTAATTTAAACAGCTATGATTCAGTCAAGAGTTTTGAACATAAATGATGTCTCTGCAGATGCAGAATCCGGTATACCCCAACTCCCACCCATACTGTTTTGGTGGGATTTTATTTAGACCAGAAATTTGGCATGGACTATAACCCTGTCTGCCAGATTTTAGTGCAAACAATTAATTAGGAACACAAGGCAGCCATCTGCTTGGTGTAATATCATATAAACATTGCAACATCGAAACGGACCATTCGACTGCACTGTCCACTCTGATAGCTCTCTTCAACCAAAATTCTATAAAAAATTACTAGAACTTCTTATCTGTTCAGTTCTATCGCTGTAAACTAATGACTCACTTTCACCTCATGTCCAGCAGCACTCTATATAGTACAGTATTAGTTCAAACTGCAAATCACTGAGTTTTCAAAATATTAAAGTTGAAATATTTGATTCATTTAGAGATGCGAAATCGACTGGCAGTATCTGATGGCAGCATGAAGTTTTAGGGACTGAGCATTCAAAATAAATGGCTTTCTTTGAGCAAGCTGGTACATTCATCATTCAAAGTAATGGTTTGCGACAGAAAATAAAAACATTGGTAATGAATTGTAATGTCGCAGGTTCCTCATTCATACTGGTGGGATTACATCGGGAACATTTCTATCATTGAGAAGCAGTACATTCCTGGCAATGAGCTGGTGGGTTAGCTGGTGAGAAGCATAGGGAGGAAATGGGAGAGTGATATCAGCCAGACGTGAAGAGAGATGAAGTGGTTGTGTACTGTATGGTGTACTACTGAGAGTGGAGTCAGAAATGTTTATATATAAGACAAGCCTAGCTCTCGATCTCTGACTAAGATGACAGTGATCTCCTTCCATTAGTGATCTTAGCTGGTCCCATTGAGCTTTGTATGATATCAACTTCGTTATTTTTTCATCATTCTTCCATGTAGTTGACTTGCTGGGATTACTATTCTGCAGAGTGATAGAGATAATTGAATGTTTCTCCAAGCAGCAATATCAGCCTGAGGAGTATAGAACAGGAAAATTTAAAGGGGCCTTTGCAAAAATATTCTTACTGAAAAATGTGTCTCCATAGTGCCACTGGACCTGGTGCTGCAGAAGACAGTGTCCCTCAAAATGATGAGTGCAGTGCTTCCAACACTTCCTGTTTGGACTCACCAGTGCCTCAAACTGGGAAGGGCACTAATGGAAACTTGTCATTAATAGGCCCTCTGGACACTGTATGACCACCTTCAGGCTGCTGTTGTGGAGAAGGGTCTGGCTGCATGCGGATGCAGTGATACCATTGATACACATGTTGATGACTCTCATCAACACAGGAAAACAGCGGGCCTGCGTAAAAGCTGTGTTGTCATCAGCAACATCATGGAGTAGGCCATCAGCATTCTCAAACAATTGTTTTCTCTGCCTACAGGGCTCTGACAACGTTCACAGGAATGTGTTTCCAAGACCATAATGGTCTCTTTGCTCCCTCATAACCTCATTAATATGAGAATATACAGGTGCCCTCAGGTAAATAGAGATCATTTCAGGAGAATGAGGGGGAAGGTTTTTTTTCTTTATTCATTCACTGGATGAGGGCGTCACTGCTAGGCCTCTGGGTCTCTGGATTAACAGTCCAGCGATAATACCAATAGGCCATCACCTCCTCCAAGTGGGAGGATAACTCTGTCTCCTTCATCAGAGAGAGATATTCCCTTAGAACATTACCTCTTCTTCAATACAGCTTCACAACTCCCCCCCTTCCAGTTTAAATGTAATGTCTCCCCTCTTGGCATGCAATAAAAGCCACAAGCAAAAACCTGAGTGGTATTTGACTCCACTGGGCTTCCTACACAGAACTGATTTGTTCCTCCAATCACCCTCTGATTGACGGTTGCATGCCCAGGAGGGCCTGACTGAATCCCAGTCTATCTTGTAATCCTAAACTAGATTTGTGGATGACAACGCATCAGTGTTACACTGTGCTGTACTTTTAGTGCTGTCAGGTTATTACAGCAAGTGTCAAAGTGTCAGCCATAGCTCACTTGGAAACATTCTCACCTCACAGCTTGAATGGTGTGGATTCATGTCTCACTCTGAGTCTGTCACCGTCCAGTGCAGTACTAACAAAGTGCTACATTTTTGTTGTGCCGATGGTAGCCATGACGAGGAGGTGCCGGTGTTGGACTGGGGTGGACAAGGTCAGAAGTCAGACACCACCAGGTTTTAGATCGCTCCGAAAGCTTGTGATTTCAGATAAACCTGTTGGACTATGACCTGGTATCGTCTAACTTCTGACATTTTTATTGGTGCTGCTTTGCTGGTGACATGTTAAACCAAGGCCCTGTAAGTCCTTTCAAGCTGCTGCATAATATCCCTTTAACAGAGAATGGGGGAGTTCTCTCTGGCATCCTGACCAATACTTATCCTCCAACCAACTTCATTACAAACAAATAATCTGGTAATTTGTCACTTTGCTCTTTGAGCGTATACCAGTTTTTGCATTTCCTCCATTCCAACCCTGATCGCATTTCCAGGTAATTAAATATCTGTGATGAGTTTTGGGGTAACCTGATATTGCGGAAAGTATTGTACAAGTGCAAACTTCCTCTTACAAAGAACCCGAAACAGTACTGTACTCACAACAATTGAGACGCTCAGTAGTTCAAGATTGGCAAGTCTTGAGTCAGTAATGCACAAGGAGAAATTACTGTCACAATGACACATGGAAATTAATGTCATCACATCTTAAAAGTGAGGCTAGGAAATAAAGATGAGAAATATTCATGCAGGAGAAATGAATGAATGCTGTATTTTACTCACAACAGAGGAAGATTTTGATAAGGTTAGATTTGCCAAAAAAAACCTTTCTAACATTAGTATAACTGTAAAATTGAGTCATTCTTTACAAAGTGTCCAGGTTAGGTGTGTGTACATTAGAATTTGGAGATTGGGATTTCTATCCTCATTCACTAATTTCCAGTGTTTTATAGCCAGATAGGGGTCAACTTTACAGCTCATATGTTCCTACCTTATGTTGGAAAACTTAAGTATGTCAAGCAGCTTCAATGGAGATTATTATGGCCCGAACTGTTCATAATGCCGGACAAATCAGATCCTAGAGTGAAACCTAGTTTGATAGACCATAAGTTTTATTTTTGTAATTTTGTTAGTGTGATTGGGTGAAAGTCACGGAACATATTCGCATGAGGCTGCCAATGTACTTTAACAAAATAATATATGCTTATTACACAGTAATGGGAGATAATGTAGAAGGGAATTTGGAAAGATATCATCATAAATAGTAAAAATAAAGATTCAATTCTTTTCCCCAGCAATATCATTTACAGATGCTCAAGCCCATTCAAGTATCACTGCAATCTTTACTCTTTCTTTTCTTACTCAACTGACGAGGTTGAGGGGTTCCATTTCAACACATTTTAGAACATTCACCAGGCATGATTCTCTGTTATGGTCTCTCCTTGAGTTACTGTGACAAAGCTCAACTCCCTGATTTTCCTCATTGAAAGCTAAAAATCAGTAAAGGACTTACTCCGTCCCTGTATACTTAGACTGCTATAACACCTCAAGATTTCTTTCCAGCTCTGATGCCCCAAATACTGCTAAAACAAAACTGCCTGTCTGCTATTAAAGACTCTGCTCCTGGCCTTTGGCCTTTCTTTCTGTAAATGGTAAAAATTCGGTTACTAACCACATCAGCAATTATCTCACCAGGTAACTCATATAGCCATGTTCTAACACTCATGATTTTTTGAAAATGCTGTTTTGACCTATTGCTTTAAAAAAAAGTTACTGGCACTTCAAAGGGGAGGCAATGGCCTAGTGGTAATATCGCTGGACTGTTAATTCAGAGACCAGACAACATTCTGGGGACCAAGGTTTGAATCGCGCCACGGCAGATGGTGGAAGTTGAACTCAATAAAATATCTGGAATTAAAAATCTAATGATAATCGTGAATCCATTGTCGATTGTCAGAAAAACCCATCTGGTTCACTAATGCCCTTTAGGGAAGGAAACTGTCATCCTTACCTGGTCTGACCTACATGTGACTCCAGACCCACAGCAATGTGGTTAACTCTTAACTGCCCTCTAGGCAATTAGGGATGGAGAATAAATGCTGCCTAGCCAGCAATGCCCTCATCCCATGAATGAATAAAGAAAAAAAAAGTTACTTTGACAGAACTGAAAACCATAATCCCATTTATTGCTACTTTAGAACTCAAATTCCTAATTACAATTTTTTTTTTATTCATTCACAGGATGAGGGCACCACTGAATAGGCATTTATTGTCCATTTCTAATTGCCCACTATCAGCCACACTATTGTGGGTCTGGAGTCACATTAGGCCAGACCTCACAAAGATGAGTTTCCTTTCATAAGGGACATTAATGAACTAGATAGGTTTTACCAACAATCGACAATGGTTTCATAGTGTTCATTAGACTCTTCATTCCAGATTTTTATTAAATTCCAATTTCACCATTTGCCACGGTATGATTGAAACCCTGGTCCCCAGAACATTGACTGGATCTATGAATTAATAGACCAGTCATAATACCACGAGGCCATCACCTCCCCTATCATTGAAATAACAGATTATAAATCTTTAATACAAGATAAATAGAGTTAATAGCTAGAATCTCCCCATTTGCAGGAGATTTTTCAGGAAAGAAATCCATGACTTACAATGATGAGGAAGTCTGTTGGATTTTCCAATGAGCAGGCAGCTAATTGGCTACTGGTGGGATTTCCACTGGAATGAGGACTTGGGACAAGGAAGTCTGAGACACCAAGAGCTGCTGGTCATTCAAAGGCCAGTATTCCAAGAACTCAGCTGTAGCTTGATGGAAAACATGCCTACTGCTGTGCCAACATGCCAGAGTGTCATCATAAAAGATTACTCATGAAAAAGCTAAGGGTTGCTTACTGGGAGTGAAGGCTGTTGTAGGTCAGAAGCAAGGGCAGAGAGCTGGCTCTGAATGACCAGTCCTCTGTCTTGGATCCACTTCCTCGACTGTGCACAGGTTAGTGCACTCTCCTTCACATCAACGTCCTGCCGAAACTTACAGTCTGCGCTCACTGGTTAATCTGGCAATAGGCTGGTTCTTTCCTATTTCACCTGGAGCTGAAGTAATTGCAGCCTGGGGTAGGGTTGAGGCCCTTAGGTGGTCAGTAATTGTCTACTTAAGGACCTCATTTGATGCAAGGTCAACGTTGGAAGGGTGGGAGAGTTCTGGTCCACCATCATTCAGTTAATTAGATTAACTTCCCGTCTCCATGACCACTACTCCCAGGCCCAGAAGATTCCAGACTCCAGACCTTTCATCAGAATGGTGAAAGAAGAAAATCTTAAAAATTGTAGAATTGCATAGAATGTAGAGCACTGTAACAGGACATGCACGTCGTAAGTAACTAGCTTACATTCATTTGCATTCACTCCAAGATTGGTCCCCCACATGTAATGGACCAGACCAAACCCCCTCAAAACGTATCAAGGAGATAGCCTAAACCATAACTTTTTCTTATTTTAAAGGCAGGTGCCAGGTGTCGCATTCCAGAGGCAATTCAGTTGGTTAAAACTATCCCACTTGAAGCAAAACACCACTTTATTCATACACTATAGTTAAAATACAGGCAAAATAAAAATAAAAGAAAATAGTTGGCTTAACTGTAACTTTATTGGAAAACTTAACAGAATGATAGTTTATTGAACTACTAAACAGCGACTGTTCCGATATAGTAACTTTGCATAAACACAGCCTTGGCAAAGGCAAAGTCAGTAAAATACATTGTCTCACATGCAATATTAGCATCAGGAAGAGAACCCAAACTTTTAGCCGTAACTGAGAGAGGAAGAAGAGCTTCCACATTCACCTTCAAGACCCCAGCAACTGCTACTGAAGACTGAAACTAAAATCCTGGTTCTGTGGGAGCTTGACCCCACTCATTTAGGCTGGTTCTATTGTTCCAACTTTAAAAACAAAACAAAGCCTCACAAGCTGTTTACTTTACTGGTTTGAAGCAGAACGCTTTTCACCTCTGCCTCAATCTCTCTTCATAAAAAGAACAGGACAGAATATACCTCTTAAAGCCACAGTATCATCATACACGCAAATGGAAACTTCTCTATGTCCACCCTAACAAAACTTTTTCAGAATCTTAAAAACTCTCAAATAAAGGATTGTTTTGCACCATTTGAAAGAAAATCAGGGCAATTATCCCTGATGTCACAGCCAAAATTTATCTGTCAACCAGTATCATACAAGCAGATTATCTAGGCATTATCACTTTGCTGTTGCTGTGCCCAAATTGGCTACCATGCTTTCTTCATTATAAATGTGAATACACTTCAAAAGAATGACTGTGTTGGCTGTAAAGTACTTTTCAGACCAGGTCATCAAAGATGCAATGAAGTGTAAGTCTTTCATTTATATGAATGACCAGTTCTTTTATGTTAAGCATTGTTAGTTGAAATGGATTGTTGGAATGTCTGGTCTCCAATTTGTGTTAAGAAATTATTCCTTGCCCTTTTGAATAGGCAGACAAAGCTTCAATTTAATGTCTTGCCTGGAAGACTTCACGTCCAACGATGTAGCAGCTCAGCCTGTACTGGAATTTTAGCCTCAGTTGCATGTCTAAGTCTCTCACATGGGCATGAACTCATGATTTGCCTGGTACTCAGAGGCAGAGGTGCTAATACTGATTCATTTAATCTCATGGGGTGAAATGCAACTATGTGACAATGAACAAATCATTCATTCATTCGTCATGTAGCGATGGAAAGGGATAGGTATATACCGCAGCGCAAGAGTTATAGCTGGGGGAAAGGCAATTATGAGGCGATTAGGCAAGATTTCGGATGCATAGGATGGAGAAGGAAACTGCAGGGGCTGGGCACAATTGAAATGTGGAGCTTGTTCAAGGAACAGTTACTGCGTGTCCTTGAGAAGTATGTACCTGTCAGGCAGGGAGGAAGTGGTCGAGCGAGGGAACCGTGGTTTACTAAAGAAGTTGAATCTCTTGTCAAGAGGAAGAAGGAGGCTTATGTAGAGATGAGGCGTGAAGGCTCAGTTAGGGCGCTTGAGAGTTACAAGTTAGCCAGGAAGGACCTAAAGAGAGAACTAAGAAGAGCCAGGAGGGGACATGAGAAGTCTTTAGCAGGTAGGATCAAGGAAAACCCTAAAGCTTTCTATAGGTATGTCAGGAATAAAAGAATGACTAGAGTAAGATTAGGGCCAGTAGTGGGAAGTTGTGCGTGGAGTCCGAAGAGATAGGAGAGGTGCTAAATGAATATTTTTCGTCAGTATTCACACAGGAAAAAGACAATGTTGTCGAAGAGAATACTGAGATACAGACTATTAGACTAGATGGGATTGAGGTTCATAAGGAGGAGGTGTTAGCAATTCTGGAAGGTGTGAAAATAGATAAGTCCCCTGGGCCGGATGGGATTTATCCTGGGATTCTCTGCGAAGCGAGAGAGGAGATTGCAGAGCCTTTGGCTTTGATCTTTATGTCGTCATTGTCTACAGGAATAGTGCCAGAAAACTGGAGACTAGCAAATGTTGTCCCCTTGTTCAAGAAGGGGAGTAGAGACAACCCTGGTAATTATAGACCAGTGAGCCTTACTTCGGTTGTGGGTAAAGTGTTGGAAAGGATTATAAGAGATAGGATTTATAATCATCTAGAAAGAAATAATTTGATTAGGGATAGTCAACACGGTTTTGTGAAGGGTAGGTCGTGCCTCACAAACCTTATTGAGTTCTTTGAGAAGGTGACCAAACAGGTGGATGAGGGTAAAGCGGTTGATGTGGTGTATATGGATTTCAGTAAAGCGTTTGATAAGGTTCCCCATGGTAGGCTATTGCAGAAAATACGGAGGCATGGGATTGAGGGTGATTTAGCAGTTTGGATCAGAAATTGGCTAGCTGTAAGAAGACAGAGGGTGGTGGTTGATGGGAAATGTTCATCCTGGAGTTCAGTTACTAGTGGTGTACCTCAAGGATCTGTTTTGGGGCCACTGCTGTTTGTCATTTTTATAAATGACCTGGATGAGGGCGTAGAAGGATGGGTGAGTAAATTTGCGGATGACACCAAAGTCAGTGGAGTTGTGGATAGTGCGGAAGGATGTTGCAGGTTACAGAGGAACATAGATAAGCTGCAGAGCTGGCTGAGAGGTGGCAAATGGAGTTTAATGCAGAAAAGTGTGAGGTGATTCACTTGGAAGGAGTAACAGGAATACAGAGTACTGGGCTAATGGTAAGATTCTTGGTAGTGTGGATGAGCAGAGAGATCTCGGTGTCCATGTGCATAGATCACTGAAAGTTGCCACCCAGGTTGATAGCGTTGTTAAGAAGGCGTACAGTATGTTAGGTTTTATTGGTAGAGGGATTGAGTTTCGGAGCCATGAGGTCATGTTGCAGCTGTACAAAACTCTGGTGCGGCTGCACCTGGAGTATTGCGTACAGTTCTGGTCACCGCATTATAGGAAGGATGTGGAAGCATTGGAAAGGGTGCAGAGGAGATTTACCAGGATGTTGCCTGGTATGGAGGGAAGGTCTTATGAGGAAAGGCTGAAGGACTTGAGGCTGTTTTCATTAGAGAGAAGAAGGTTAAGAGGTGACTTAATAGAGACATACAAGATGATCAGAGGATTAGATAGGGTGGACAGTGGGAGTCTTTTACCTCGGATGGTGATGGCTAGCACGAGGGGACATAGCTTTAAATTGAGGGGTGATAGATATAGGACAGATGTCAGAGGTAGGTTCTTTACTCAGAGAGTAGTAAGGGCGTGGAATGCCCTGCCTGCAGAAGTAGTAGACTCGCCAACTTTAAGGGCATTTAAATGGTCATTGGATAAACATATGGATGATAATGGAATAGTTTAGGTTAGATGGGCTTCAGATTGGTTTCACAGGTCGGCGCAACATCAAGGGCCGAAGGGCCTGTACTGCGTTGTAATGTTCTATGTTCTATGTTCTATGTATCGGGACACGGGAAGAAATGTTAAGTGCAGAATGGCTGTGCTTTATACAAGTAAGAATTATCAATATTAGCTTATAACTCTACAACTTAAACTTTATCCCTTCTTAAGTTCCCCTTTACAAAGAGACAAACACAGAAAGACAACAAGATATGTCAATTAAAGGTGGAAAAAGAAAATAATAGCCATGAAACACAGTACGATAGCGCTACTCTCGATTAGAGGATTCGGTAGGTAATTTTCTTACTTTTCCCATCAATTCCATTTTTAGCTCTTTGTTGTTGAAACAAGATTGTTTGCACGCTGGTGGAAAATTCATCCTTTTATTGCAGTTGAAGGTGTTTCATCGCTTCTTACTGGGGCATCTGCAGAGAAAGATGAGTAGTACATAGCTAGCTAACACTGGAGACTTTCTGGTACCACTGAAAAGAGACACAGATACAGAGATTTTTTGATGCTTTCTCTTTCCAAGCTAGGTGGTTCTGTGCCACACGAGCACCAATGAACCATGGTCACATGATCACCTGGGTCACCTGATCAGTAGTCAATCAGAATATTGTAGTGAAGTTGTTTTCCTTCAGTGTAGAACTGATTAGCTCTACTTCTCCTCTCGTTGTTACCAGGGAAATGCAACATTGTATATACCTCACAGTGTGCTCCTATGAACACGAGTTTTAAAAACGTAACTGTCCCTGTGCATTATCACCTTGGTTTAAACTGGAGTCTTCCTTTTTTTAATCCACAAGCCCAAAGTAAAGGAAATGAAAGGATGTGGTCTTTGCAAGTCCATTACCAGCCTTGGTTTCACAATGCTTAATGTCTTTAAATTACAAAATCATTTCCATGAACTCTGCTTTATTGATTGTGGCAAAATAACCCATATTCTAACCTATCTCTGCATATAAATATGTTTGTCTAACCTTCTCTTTAATTGATGCAGTAAAAATTTTGAACACACGCTTTCATATCACTGTCTCACTTATTAGTGGAATCAATCAGTTAAATTTGCTGTTTTCATTTCCTTTGAATTTCCTCCCTTTCCCCTAAGTTTCTAGCATTTTTTTTTCCGCAAATCCTTTTATTATTAATTGCATAGCATAAACATCGTCCTGATAATTTAACCTCAGAAGGCTTTCCTTAGCTAACATGCATTCCGCTTGTGATAAATCAGAATTTGAAGCAGGCATGGTAATTTCCATTGGGATTTCACTATTAGCCTTTAATATTTCATCACATTTTATGGACATTTTGATGAAATGATTTCCCATGGTTGTCATTGTGATGCATCACTTTTAATTTTACATTAGGTTCCGTCAACTATTGTAACTTAAAATGTACAGTCACAGAAACTGTTGCACATAATCAGGTTGTTCAGTCCAGCTGTTCTGTCTGGCTTTTAATGCACCCACACATGCCTCCTCACACCCTTCCCATTTCAGTGTTTCTGTCGATTACTTTCTCCTTTATGTATTTATCTGGCTTTCCCTTAAATTTACTGACACTACTCATCTCAACTATTCCTTGTGGGAGCAAGTTTCACATTATACCCACTCTGTTCACATCAAACTTCTCAAATTTGAGCAGATGTCAATGGATAGTGATCAAGAACAAACTGTGGCAGTAAATATTGATGGGGGAGGGGTACAGGGTTCAATTCAATGGAAAATTATGGAGAAAGTTAAAGGGGGAAGGCTTCGGCAGTGGTTAAAGTTTCCAGAACAAGTCATAGAACAGAAAGTATGGAGAGGGTCAAGAATCTAACTTCAGGCACAACAGATAAAGGGCCAAGTATATGTATAGATGGGCAATCAACACAGGACTGAGGGTCTTGTACTTAAATGCACGCAGTATATGAAACGAGGTAAATGAACATATAGCGCAGATTGAAATTGGCAGGGATAATATTGTGGGTATCACAGAGACGTAGCTGCAGGGAGATAAGGTTGGGATCTAAATATCCAATGATACACATCCTATGGAAAGAACAAGCAGATGGCAGAGGGGGAAGGGGGTTGCCTTGTTAATAAGAAATGAAATTAAATCAATAGCAAGAAGTGATATAGAGTCCGTGAGGGTAGAGTTGTGGATCTGCAAAGGAAAAAAGGTCCTAATGGGAGTTATGTACAGGTCTCTGAGCGGTACTCAGAATGTGAAGAAAATAAATCAGGAGACAGAAAAGGCATGTACGAAAGGCATACTATTACAATAATCTTGGGGAATTTCAACATACAGGTGGACTGGGAAAATCAGGCTGATAGCAGATCTCAAGAAAATGAATTTGTGGAATGTCTATGAGTTGCTTTTTTTCAAGCAGCTTGTGGTAGAACCTACTAGGGAACAGGCAATTCTGGATTTGGTGATGTCTAATCAGGCAAACTTGATTAGGGAGCTTAAGGTGAAGTAACCACTAGGGGTCAGTGACCGTAATATGATAGAATTTACATTGCAGTTTGAGGGGGAGAAGCTGGAATCACATATAAAGGGGTCAGGTGATGGCCTAGTGGTATTATTGCTGGACTGTTAATCCAGAGACCAGAAAACATTCTGAGGACCCAGTTCAAATCCTGCCATGGCAGATGGTGAAATTTGAATTCAATAAATATCTGGGATTAAGAAACTAATGATGAATCCATTTTCAATTGTCGGAAAAATCCACCTGGTTCACTAACGTCCTTTAGGAAAGGAATCTGCCATCCTTACCTGGTCTGGCCTACATGTGACTCCAAACTCACAGCAATGTGGTTGATTCTGAACTGCCCTCTGGGCAATTAAGGATGAGCAATAAATGCTGCCTAGCTAGCGACGCCCTCATCCCACGAATGAACAAATGAAAAAGGATAATTGAGTACAGGTAACTACAAAGACATAAGGGAGGAGTTGGCCAGAGTTGTTTGGAAGGGGAACCTAACAGAGAAGACAGTGCAGCGGCAATGGCAGGAGTTTCTGGAGGCTAATTCGGGAGGCACAGCAGAAATTCATCCCAAGGAAGAAACAGACTAAAGGGGGAATGAGGCAAGGGAAGTCAGGGATGGCGTAAAAACAAAAGTAAAAGAAAAAGCATACAATATGGTAAGGATTAGTGGGAAGCCTTTAAAAACCAGCAGAGGAAAGCCAAAGAAGCAATAAGTGGGGGAGAAGATGTAATTTGAGTAAGCTAGCTAGTAATATAAAAAGAAATTTGAAAGAGTTCTTTTACATACATAAAAAGAAAGAGAGAGGCAAGAGCAGATATTGCACCACTGAAAAATGAAGCCGAGAAGCAGTAAAATGGAGCAAAGAAATGGCGGAGCAACTAAATAGGTACTTTGCAGCAGTTTTCACAGTGGAAGACACCAGCAACAGAGAGTCAGGGAACAGAGCTGAGTGTATTGGCCATCACTAAGGAGAAGGTGGTGGGGAAGCTGAAGGGTCTGAAGGTGGATAAATCACCCAGACTGGATAGACTGCACACCAGGGATCTGAAGGAGTTAACTGAGGAGATTGTAGAGCCATTTGTGGTGATCTTTCATGAGCCACTGGAGTCGGGAAGGATCCAAGAAAATTGGAAAATGGCTAAATGTAACATCCTGTTTAAGAAGGGAGGAAGGCAAAAGACAGGAAACTGGAGGCCAATTAGCCTGACCTCAGCTGTTGGTAATATCTTAGAGTCCATTATTAAGGATGAGGTTGCGGAGTACTTGGAAGTGAATTGTAAAATAGGACAGAATCAGCACAGCTTCATCAAGAGGAGATCATGCCTGACAAATCTGTTAAAGTTCTTTGAGGAGGTAATGAACAAGTTAGACAAATGAGATTTGATGGGCATGATCTATTTGGAGTTCCAGAAGGCCTTTGACAAGGTGCTGTACAGGAGGCTGCTAAGTAAGATAAGAGCCCATGATGATCGCGGCAAGGTACAGCCATGGATAGAGGATTTGCTAACTGGCAGAAGGCAAAATGTAGGGATAAAGGGGTCTTTTTTGGATGACAGTCAGTGACTAGTGGAGTTCCACAGGGGTCAGTTTTAAGACTACAACTATTCACATTATACATTAACAATCTGGGCAATCTGGGAAGTCCAGAGGATGTTTGCAAGAATAATCATGGGGATGAAGGGCTTGTCATTATGATAAGCATTTGAGAACTCTGGGTCTGTACTCAGTGGTGTTTAGAAAGATGAGAGGGGATCTGATTGAAACTAACAAAATACAGAGAGGCCTGGATACAGTGAATGTGGAGAAGATGATTCCATTAGTAGGAGAGACTTGGACTCGAGAGCACAACCTTAGAATGAAGGGATGATCCTTTAGACCTGAGATAATCCCGAAGGGTATCAAGGGTTACAGGGAGAAGGCAGGAGAAGGGGGTTGGAAACATATCAGCCATGACTGAATGGCAGAGCAGACACGATGGGCCGAATAGCCTAATTTGGCTCCTTTATCTTATGGTCTCATGGTGTTATCGTGACTTGGATTTCTACTTCCCCAATACATGCCTGAACCAATTTGATAACGGAGCAACAAACAGCATTAAAGTGTTAAAATGTCTCAAAATGCTTCTCAGGTGTGATGTCAAACAAGATTTGACATCAAAGTACACCAAGAACTTTCTGGCCAGATGATCTAAAGTTATTAAAAGGGGCCCATTTTGAGGGGTGTCTTAAAGACAGAGAGAGAGTTTGAAGGGTGGAGAGGCAGGAAGATCCACTACTTATGGCCCAGGCAGCAGAAAGCATTGTCACCAACACTAGAATAATGGGTAGAATAATAGACATCAGGGATGAGTGTAAGGTAGAATTAGAGGAATGTAGAGATCATGGGAGGGGGTGTTATAGGGCTGTAAGATGTCACTATTATACTGAGAACCTATTGTTTTACTCTTAGCTCTCGGTTACAGAACAAAGAAGATGTACTTTCCAATGTGTGTGCAGTTTTTAAATTTCAGCCTCATCCTCTCTAATTTTCTCCCTGTTCCTTCTGAAGGTGCCTAAAACCCATACTGGGTATAATTCAATGTGTGCTACATGGTCTTGCCCACATGCCCATTCTTCAGTATAAGACTAAACTGTGAGTGGCAGCAGACTGATCATAATGTGTATCCTATCCAAACCTAATGTTATTCTTGTGTCACAACATTGCATGCTTGACCTATCCTGGCAGTGAATGCAAGGTGTTGGATTGGTTTTGATTATCAGATAGGATCAGAGAGGAATATTCCAGAGCATGTTTTATTCTCCTTTGTTGTCTAGATATTACACGTTCATGGGGAGCATTGACGATGCACTTCACACAGAGAGGACACCCTGTTCGGTGAGGCTGCGTTTGCAAGGATTAATGCAGTTACACAATGGGCCATCTGGGGGAGCTCAATCTGTTTTAATCATTCTCCAAGGATCTTACTCCCTAATGTTTAAAACTCTTAATTGTCTTTAAGAAGAGAACAATAGCTTCATTTTATGGGATTAATCATTGCAGAGTCAGTGAGAGGGGAGTAGGTCGACTTTTAGAAGGTAATATCAGTAGAAATCAATTGAAAGCTGCTTGTTATCTATCTCTGACTGAAATAACTGGTATGTACTGGGAACAACCGGAATAATGGCAAAGCCCAACCAGAAATAATTTTGCACCTGATTCTATCAGTTAACTTTTGCTGTGATTAGTTGTGGTCTGTCAGGAGCAGTTAACCAGTGAACTTGGGACTGACTAGCAGAAGTGACTCACAGCAACCTTCCTAAATTGGAAAGATATTGGAAATATACAATGTCATTGTGTCCAGTCAAGGTCATAGATGAACAATGGTCAAGCCCTGTGAAGAAGTAGACGTGATATCTGAATTGTATATCATCAAGTACTCATCATAAAGGATGATGAATTAGAAACTGAAGAGATCATGTCAGCCAACAACCATGAGAAATAATACACATCTATTCACAATGACTGACACTGTCTGGGTGCTTAATGGCCTGGTATGGCAACTGCTCTGCCCAGGACCATAAGAAACTACAGAAGGTGATGTGCACAGCCCAGACCATCACGAAAGCCAACCTTCCATCCATGGACTCCATTTACATGGCTCGCTGCTGTGGCAAGGCTGCCAACATCATCAAAGACCCATCAGACCCCGATCTCCTACACCCTCTTCTGTCAGGCAGATGGTACAGAAGCCTGAACACACGCACAAGCAGGTTCAGGAACAGCTTCTTCCTGGCCATAATCAGACTGATGAATGGACTCTCGAGCCTCAAATAATGCTAATCTTGCTAATGTTGATCTTGCCTAGCACACGCCCTGTGCAATGTAACCTCTTTGCCTCTGTCTAAGTTTTTTTGATCCATACATCCGTGCTTACTATGGTCTGCCTATACTGCTCATAAACAAAGCTTTTCACTGTACTTCGTAACAAGTAACAATAAATAAATAAATAAATCAATCAATCAAGTCAAGTCAAATCAAATCAAATCAAATCAAATCTTCCCTGTCAATTGTAGGAAGACCAGACTGAGTCATATTGTATGTCCACAAAGGCTATCTGCATGTATAAAAACGATATATCTATATGCATCCTTGTTACTGTTTAATGGAAAAAAGTTCCGATTCTTTAAAGGTAAGAAGGGGGAGTATTATATTGTAGCATTGAGTATTGACCACACAATCAGTGTACCTATATGATAATCACATGCTTTCATAACATGCTTCAGTTATAAGTAGAATCAGCATTGTCAGTCAGCTATGTGTATATAATGTACAGTGATATCAGAAAGCATTAAATTCAGACTTTGTGCAAGGCTGTGATATTGTAACCTTTTATATAGTTAGTGTTGTAAATAAACTTCATGACAGTTGACTTAATGAGAACCCAACTATTTATAGTACACGTTAAATCACTTAACACATAGTAAACCACAAACCGTATTAGCACCAATAGCTTGAAATGAGATGCGTCATCCTTGCTGTGTGCTGATTGGTCAATGCTCAGTGAAACTAGAGTTTGGCGTTTACAAATAAGACTTGCCAAGGGGGTGGTTGGTTTGAATCCAAGCTTGCTAGAAAGTAGCCACTTTCAATATAGCTGATTCCTTAAACGAAGAGAGAGAGAGGAGAATTCTACAGTCAACAGTCGACAAAGTTCTGCATATATGTGGTTGCTGGGTATGCTAAGGAACTTATTTTTATTTTCTTTGTTTTATTTGAAGTAATTTATGGCGAAGTATAAAAGTGAAGGGATATAATAAATAAAAGCAGAAAGTGCTGGAGAAACCCAACAGGTCTGGTAGCAATTGAATCAGAGATAGTAGGAACTGCAGATGTCTAGGCCCGAAACGTCAGCCTTTCTGCTCCTATGATGATGCTTGGCCTGCTGTGTTCATCCAGCTCTGCACCTTGAGGTCTGGTAGCATCTGTGGAGAAATCAATGTATTTGCTCCTCACATGTGCTACCGGACCTGCTGAGTTTCTCCAGCACTTTCTGCTTTTTTGATTTCAGTTCCAGCATCTGCAATATTTTACTTTTGTGTTAGAGTGAGGCACTTTTGAGAGTTGTTCATTTAGGAGATAGGTTTATTGCTGTTTTATTGATTTATTTGTGCTCAAATGAGATCGTTCTGTAATTTTAGTGGAATGTCTTTTTTGCTTTGCTGAACAACTTCACTGGAATCTTGCTAGTTATTTTCTTCTCTTTACTTAGCATAGTTCACCCATTGCTTCTGCAGCCAAGATGTAAGTATAGGGAATGTGGCAAACGAATTAAAGGAAACCCTAGTCTCCAATGAAAAAACAGGGTCTCAACAATGTTTGGATTAATTGGGTATATGTAAATTTCATCAAGAAATGTTTATTTGTATATAATTTACATATCATAGAATCCTTACAGTGTGGAAAGAGGCCATTCACCCCATCAGGTTTACATCAACCCTCCAAACAGCATCCCACCTAGACCCCTACCCTATTCCCATAACCCTGCATTTACCATGGCCAATCCACCTAGCCAGCATATCCCTGGACACTACAGGGCAATTTAGCATGGCTAATCCACTTAAACTGCACATCTTTAGACTGTGGGAGGAAACCAGAGCATCCAATTGAAACTCCAGACACAAGGAGAACGTGCAAACTCCACACAGACAGTTGCCCAAAGCTGGAATTGAACGTGGGTCCCTGGTCTGGTGAGGCAGTAATGCTAAGCAGTGTGCCACCCAGCTGTTCCTGTAATCTTTAATATGTGCATTCATGTTTTGAGGCGTTTATTCATGTCTTTATTGTTTTCCTTCAAAATAAAAGTTGAAATTCAGCTTCACTTCCTTCAGATTTTCCAAAATGATTCACAAACTCATGTATGGTGCACGAGTGCAATTCATTCAGGACAGGTCCAATATATTTCTTTTTCCATGAATTAATTCATCTTTGCATCAGTATTCACCATAGAGAAGAACTTGATGGATTATGAGTCTGGGGAAGGGTGTATAGATAGTTTGGGTTTGTTGAGATCAAAAGGGAGGAGGTATTGGGGGTCTTGAAAAACATTAAGGTAGACAAGTCCCCAGGGCCTGATGGGATATACCCCAGAATACTGAGAGAGGCAAGGGAGGAAATTGCTGGGGCCTTGAGGGAAATTTTTGTATCCTCTCTGGCTACAGGGGAGGTCCCGGAGGATTGGAGAATAGCCAATGTTGTTCCTTTGTTTAAGAAGGGTGGCAAGGATAATCCAGCTAATTACAGGCCGGTGAACCTTACGTCAGTGATAGGGAAATTAGTGGGGACAATTCTTCGAGACAGGATTTACTCCCACCTGGAAATCAATGGATGTATTAGCGAGAGGCAACATGGTTTTGTGAAGGGGAGGTCATGTCTCACTAACTTGGTTGAGTTTGTTGAGGGAGTGACAAAGATGATCGATGAGGGTAGGGCAGTGGCTGTTGTCTACATGGACTTCAGTAAGGCCCTTGGCAAGGTCCCTCATGGCAGGCTGATACAGAAGGTAAAGTCGCACGGGGTCAGAGGTGAGCCTGCAAACTGGATAAAAAAACTGGCTCAGTCATAGAAGACAGAGGGTAGCAGTGGAAGGGTGCATTTCTGAATGGAGGGCTATGACTAGTGGCATTCCTCAAGGATCAGTGTTGGGACTTTGCTGTTTGTAATATATATCAATGATTTGGAGGAGAATGTAACTGGTCTGATTAGTAAGTTTGCTGATGACACAAAAGTTGGTGGAATTGCGGATAGCGACAAGGATTGTCAAAGGATACAGCAGGATATAGATTGGTTGGTGACCTGGGCAGAGAGATGACAGATGGAGTTTAATCTGGAAAAATGTGAGGTAATGCATTTTGGAAGGTCTAATCCAGATGGAAAATATATAGTAAATGGCAGAACCCTTAAGAGTGCTGATAGGCAGAGGGATCTGGGTGTACAGGTACACAGGTCACTGAAAGTGGCAACGCAGGTGGAGAAGGTAGTCAACAAGGCATATGGTATGCTTGCCTTCATCGGCCGGGGCATTGAGTTTAAAAATTGGCAGGTAATGTTGCAGCTTTATAAAACCTTAGTTAGGCCGCATTTGGAATATTGTGTTCAGTTCTGGTGGCCACACTACCAGAAGGATGTGGTGGCTTTGGAGAGGGTACAGAAATGATTTACCAGGATGTTGCCTGGTATGGAGGGCATTAACTATGAGGAGATGTTGGAGAAACTTGGGTTGTTCTCACTGGAACAAAGGAGGTTGAGAGGCTATCTGAAAGAGGTCTACAAGATGATGAAGGGCATGGACAGACTGGACAGTCAGAAGCTTTTTCCCAGGGTCCATGGGTTTAAGCTGCAAGGGGCAAGGTTTAAAGGTGATGTACGAGGCAAATTTTTTTATACGAGGGTGTTTAGGTGCCTGGAACTCGCTGCCAGGGGAGGTAGTGGAAGCAGATACTATAATGACTTTTAAAGGGCGTCTTGAATAATACATGAATAGGATGGGAATAGAGAGATACAGTCCCTGGAAGGCTATGGGGTTTTAGTTGTGACGGGCAGCATGTCGGTGCAAGCTTGGAGGGCCGAAGGTCCTGTTCCTGTACTGTAATTTTCGTTGCTCTTTGTTCTTTGTTCTATCAATGTCACATAAAACGTAAACTCATACCAGGAAAACAACTAAATTGAAATTGTAAGGGTTTCAGAGCAATGCCTCCTTACTAGTCTTCCCTATATGTTTGATGTGAGCAATAGCCGACTGCTCAGCAACCAAAGTCAGCAGGTTCCAACCAGTAAATATAATGAACCAGACAGCAACCAGTGACAGCCATTTCCAACTGAGGAGAAATCAACCATTGATAACAAGGATCAATCATTCCTGACATTTCTCTCATGCTGGTTGGCAATCACTTCAACCATTCCATTTATACTGTGTTTTTTTACTTCTTTGTCAAGGTAACAGAGAAGGAAACCAATGTTTGGTGACAGGGAAAGGATGATAACAAAATACATAGCAAGCAACATTTCTTTCTGCCTTTACTACATTTACAAAGACAGATCTTCAGAATTAGTCAACACAGGTTTTCTATTGATGAGATTAATGTCTGTTTTGGGATGTTTCTAGATAACACAGAGGAGATCAAAATATAACCGTGTGCTCAATTTACATTCAGAGGCTTTCATCATTGATTTAGCACCTAATTCATTTTCGAACTAGCACCTCAATCATCCTGCAAGCCATGTACATTAATATGATGTTCTGCAGTACAGCCTGAACACACAACTGACAGGCAGCATTACCAATAGTTAAAGTCACTTAGAATAAGGAAACAAAGTGAATCAAATGAAACTTGAAACAGAAAAGACACATATTCATATATATATAGTCTTTAATAAATTCAAGATGCTCCACTTTATAACAAATGAAGTACTTAACTGCTATAATGCAGGAAAAAACAGCAGCCAATTTATGCAGAGCAAGCACCAACAATAAAACAAATGTGATAAAGACCAAGTCACATTTCTTTTGTGATGTTGATTCAGAGATAAATATTGGCCAGGACACGAGGGATTTCTTCTCTATTCTTCTCTGGAGCAATATCATGGGATTGTTTTCATCTACCAAAGAGAGTAAAAGCACCAGCTACAACACATCCGAAGGTCAGTACATACAACAATGCAGCACTCCTTTAGCACTACACTGGAGTGTCAGCCTAGCTTTTCTGATTCTGAGACAAGGGTCCAACCAACTGAGCCATGACTGAAATTTGTGCCCAGATCAATTGGCACTTTAAATCTGCCTTAGATCGGAAAAATATAACATACACCTTGAGTTTTATACTAAAAGTCCAGTATGGGAGTCTCTTCGTGATATTATACCACCAACTAGTAATAATTTATTAATAAAGATGGGGTAGGCGATGGCCTAGTGGGAAAAACATACTTGACATCATCCTTACCAAATTGCCAGCTGCAGTTGCATTTGACCATGACAGTAATGGTAAGGGTGACCATCGCACAGTCCTTGTGGAGACAAAGTCCCGCCTTCACATTGAGAACAACCTCCATCATGTTGTGTGGCACTATCACTGTGCTAAATGGGACAGACTTTGCACAGATCTAGCAACTCAAGACTGGGCATCCATGACGCGCTGTGGGCCATCAATAGCAGCAGAATTGTACTCCAGCACAATTTGTAACATCATGGCCCGGCATATCCCCAACTCAACCACTACCATCAAGCCAGGGGATTAACCCTGGTTCAATTGAGAGTGCAGGAGGGCATGCCAGGAGCAACATCAAGGCATACCTGAAGATGAGGTATCAACCTGGTGAAGCCATCAAACAGGATACTTGCACGCCAAACAGCACAAGCAGCAAGTGGTAGGCAGAGCTAAGCGATCCCACAACCAACGGATCAGATCTAAGCTCTGCAGTCCTGCACATCCCGTCATGAATGGTAGTGAACAATTAAACAACTCACTGGAGTGGAGGAGGATCCACAAATATCCCCATCCTCAATGATGGAGGAGCCCAGCACATCAGTGCAAAAGAAAAGGCTGAAGCATTTGCAGCAATCTTCAGCCAGAAGTGCCGAATGATGATCCATCTTGTGGTCCCCAGCATTACAGATACTAGTCTTCAGCCAATTTGATTCACTCTACATGATATCAAGAAATGGTTGGAGATACTGGATACTGCAAAGGCTACGGGCCCTGACAACATTCTGTAAATAATCATCTCATCTCCAGGACATCTCTGCAGGAGTTCCTCAGGGTAGTATCCTATGCCCAACAATCTTCAGCTGCTTCATCAATGACCTTCACTCCATCATAAGGTCAGAAGTGGAGATGTCCGCCGATGGTTGAACAACGTTCAGCACCATTTGAGATTTCTCAGATACTGAAGCAGTCCGTGTTCAAATGTAACAAGACCTGGACAATATCCAGGCTTGGGCTGACAAGTGGCAAGTGACATTTACACACACAAATGCCAGGCTATGACCATCACTGCAGGTTTCCAGTTGGACTCACTGCCTCCAATTTAAAGAATTAGGTGAAGCTCACTGAGGGAAACACCAGTTGCCTCACAGCTTTGTAACAGTCCATTAGCTATTACTAGACTGGAAGCAGGAGCTTTGGCCTTCTGGATCAGGAAGCCCCATCTCAGAGACCTTCTGTTCAATCAAAGGTCAGTAGCGCTCCAGTACTTTGGAATAAAGGCATGTGGCTAGGATTTGGGTAAATGTGTCAATGTCTTTCCTAGTCCAAGTCTGGCAGGCCCTGGTGAAATAGGGGGTTGATGAGAGAGTGTTGGGGGCTGGAGAGGCAGGAGTGCAACCTGGAGAGGGATAACACCTTGGAGGCGTCCTGATGGACCGATTGGGGCTTGGCTCTCTGATGACCCTATGCAAAACTGCCAAGCTCATAGGCCTCTCCCGCTGTTGTTTAATGCCCAGAGATGCCAGGATATGGACCGTAAGTGAACTTTAATTTTCCAGTCAAGGGCCAGGACTGGCCCACTGGCAGGTAGGACACATGACAACACCCATCCCACTAGCATAGTTACAATGAGGGCAGGAGCGGGTTGGTAAATGGAAGGAAGACTTCCTGCCGAATTTAAAGATCCTCTGTCTTGAAATCCATTGGTTGGGGCAGCATAATGTCTAGTCCATAGTGTAAAAGAAAGAACAGTATGCTAAACGTTTATAAAGGTTAACCTGCAATTAGTGCCTTATTTAGACACCAACATTAGGAAGAATGTCAAAGCCTTAGGTGCATAGAAGATTTTTTAGAATGGCTTCAGGGATGAGGGAAATTAAAGAATTACTGGAAGAGATGGAATTATCCTCTTTCTAGCAGAAAAGTTCAAGGTAAACTTTAATAGTGTTGTATCAAATTGTGAGGGCTTTGGATGGAGAGGTAGATAGACACAGTTTCCACTGGCAAATGGGTTAGTAACCAAAGTACACACGATTAAAATAAATAGCAAAAACAGTCAAAGGAGAACATGTGAGCTTGTTTGCCTTATTCATTGAGTTGCTGCGATTTGCAATGCAATGCCTGAAAGGCTGGAGGAAGCAGAATCAATAGCAACTCCCACAAAAAAGTTAAACTGATAAATTTGCATGGATATAGGAAAGACATTTGGATTAAATCAACAGTTCTTTGAAAAGCTGATACCTACATTATATACCGAATAGATTCCATGTCAGCTGTGACTCAGAGGGTAGTACTGTCTTACCTCTGATTTACACTTTTGCGGGGATATTCCATATCAGATTCTTGAGCGCAAAATCCAGATTAACAACCCTGAGGGAGTGCTGAATTGTTGGAAGTTCCACTTTCTGATGCATTGTTGAAACAAGGCCTTGATTGCTGTATCTGATAAATATAAAAAAAAAATCCCATGGCAGTATTCAAAGAGAGGGAAATTCTCCCAAGTCCTGCCCAATATCTATCCCTCAAACATGGTGACTAAAACAAACTATTTGGTCTTCATCGCAATATTATATTTGGGACCCTGCAGCCGTGTGTTGGTTTATGAGTTTTGTTTATTCATCTAGACATGACTTTACTTTCACTACTTTCCAGGGCCAATTTTTTTTTTATATTCAATTCGAGCATGAACTCTTCTGGCTCCTAAGAAGAGCTGGCCCAGGCATGATCAGCCAAATGGCTTCCTTCTGTGCTGTAGCATTCTATAATTCACAACTTCACATTCCTGTAAACTAGAACAGATCACATTTTACTTGTACAGAAACTAAGCACTTTCCCTGCTGACTTTTTAAAAATTATTTTACAATTCACATACTTAACATGGTAACCAAAACTCAAAGCTCCCCTGTGAAGTAATACAGCCTCTTGTGTGCTGTCAGAGACATCTTACCAAACTATCATGTGCTTGAGCTACTGATCAATGTTCATGACATAACATTGGACTGGACTGGCATATCATAAATCATAGAACCACTACAGTGTGGAAGCAGGCTATTCAGCCCATTGATTCCACACTGACCTTCTGAAGACCACCTGACCCAGACCCACCCCCTCTACCCTATCCCTGTAACGCTGCATTTCCCATGGCTAACCCACCTAGCCTGCACATCCGTGGACACTATGGGCAATTTAGCATGGCCAATCCACCTAACCTGCATATCTTTGGACTGTGGGAGGAAACCCAGACGAAAGCCACACAGACACGGGGAGAATGTGCAAACTCCACGCAGACAGTTGCCCGAGGGTGGAATCAAACCCAGATCCCTGTGCTATGAGGCAACAGTGCTAAACACTGAGTCTCTGTGAGTCAGAATGGGTAGGGTTGGCAGTTTCTTTTGCCTGTGGGATTTCAGTGAACCAATTATCCTGATTAGCTAACTCATAAACATCCTCCAATGTGTAACGTGAAACATTCTACCGTACTGTTGCGATGATGAACAGATGAGTTATCTCAGACCCCAGGCCCATATTTAAAGTTATTTTTTAACCTATTTTTCTAATTAACCTGCTCAGAGATGTTATTACACATCTCTGGAGCAGGTAGGGCATGAACCTGAGCCTCCCAGTCCAGGTGTAGGGATACTATCACTGCACTACAAGGGTCCTCCTGGTCTTTATTTATCCATCAATCATTCACCCAAAACAAATTGTCTGAAAATCATCTCAGTGATGCTTCTGTTACCTTCCTGTGTGGAAATTGGCCGCATTGTTTCTGAAATTACATGAATGACACTTCAATAGAGCTTTCTTGGTTGTAAAGTGCTTTAGACACCCTGAAGTCATGGAATGTGCTATATAAGTACAAGTCTTTCATATATATTGAATTCAGCTTTACAACTTGCATGAAAGGACTGTGAACTCTGTCTCAGTACAATTACGGCCACACTCCTGCAAAGTGATGGAAATAGTCATCAATAGTCTTATCAAGTACTTCTTACGTACCCATAACCAAAGCAACTCAACTCCAAACCTAGTCATAACTTTAAAACAAAAGTAATATACTGTATATATTGGATCATGGAAATCTAAAATCAAAACAGGATGTCGGCTTAAGATGTTTGTTGGAGGCAGTAAGCATTGTGCGTGTTAAATAAACCTGGGATAACACAGTGTGGAGCTGGAGGAGCACAGCAGGCCAGGCAGCATCAGAGGAGCAGGAAAGTTGATGTTTGAAGTGCCCGACCTGCTGTGTTCCTCCAGCTCCACACTGTGTTATCTCTGACTCCAGCATCGGCAGTTCTTACTATCTCTGTTAAATAAACCTAATGCTTTTTAAAAAGTTACTGTTTATTTTTAAAAGTCACTGCATTTACTGGCTGACTTCTGGCAAGTGTTGTTCTGTAAGTGGCATGTCATTGCAAAAGTAAAATTCATGGCTGTTGCTAGAAGAGAGGCACAGAGTAAGACAGAGCAGTTTCTCGTCTTTTTATTTTAATAATTTGTTAAGCTGTAATTCCCTTTTACTTGCTATTTAATAGCAAGCTTTCCTGGAATGCAGTTCAATATCAAGATTGCTAATTTATAATGTGATTAATTTAGTTTATTGTCAAGGAAAAAGGTAAAATTCAATTGACTACAACTTCTGCTGCCTTCATGTTCGGTTGGTTACTGTATCAACTGTGAAATCAGAAATAAGGTTTTAAGGATTTAGGGGAATTTAAAAGCTGCACCTGATCACAGAACTTGCTGAACTTATGACTGCATGGACTTTTTAAAAAATTTTTACTTTGGCCTATATCCTCAGGTGTTTGGGTCAGTCTCAAGCTAGAAGAGTAAAGGAAGAAATAAAAACAAAATAAAAATAGAGAACTGCGGATGCTGGAAATCTGAAACAAAAACAGAAAGTGCTGGAGAAATTCAGCAGTTCTGGCAACATCTGTAGAGTCAGAAACAGAGTTAATGTTTCAAGCCCAGTGACCCTTTGTCAGAATGGAAAGTGGCTGGGAAATGTTGGTATAAATGCTGGTGATGGGGGGGCAGTGAGTAGAGTACATGGAGATGGCCAAAGGGAATACATCAGGAAGACACCAGGCAGGTATACATATATATGTGGGGCAGTACTAGAAAGAGGATACACTTCCTACTCAAGGATTGATGGAGTTTATTATAAACTGCTTCCTAAATAATTCAATGCCAGTTCTCACATTATTATTTAATAAAACCATAACTGTTACCGAGACAGACTCAGTTCCTAACTGTTTGACAGACACTTTCAGGTGGCTTCAGATTTATTACAACATGAACTCAATCAAATTAATTAAGGTGAAACTTAATCATGGAATGGTTTCATTAGGGCTTTGTGATGTTTGCCCATGAATATCCCATTTCTGATACTCAGCAGTACATGATCACATTGTGCAGGGCCATTACAACAGTACTTCCCAGCATTTTCTGTTCTTGTAATTTCCCTGAATGGGTTAAGAAAATTCTCAAGGCTGAAGTGGATAGGTATCTGGTAGGTGGGAGAAATGTTCTCTTTAGCTACATGGCTAAATGATTGACAAGGAACCAAGAAATCCATTACAGACCCTCCACATGCCTTAAAAGGGCCATGCATCCACAGCCACAGAAAGAAATGAAAGGGCCACCAATATGTATATGAACAATCTGCACACAACATTAAAAAATGCTGGTATGTCGTGTCGGAAATATCAAGGAACATGGATTACCATGAGTAGATGTGTTCCTGTAAGGATCAGCTGTTATCTAATTGAAGGTACCAAATGGATGCCATCCCTTCTATGACTCTGTAATTAACACAAAATTGTTGGCAGTGTAGTTGTCTTTGATATCACTGGCAGTGTTTAACCGATTATGGCAAAAACAAATCCTAGGAAAATGGAGCTCACTGGAACACGAGGGAAATATCCCTCCAATCAGCTTGCTCCGAGACTATCTTTTCTCCTGCAGAGTTGCAGATGTCAGGGAAACATAGCAAAGATCTTTTGAAACTATCCACTGTTTCAGTTTCTTCATATTTGCTGAAATTGAAATTCAGAAACCAAGTGTCAGACTGCAACTTGATCATGTACTATTTCTCACTCTTGCTTTCTGGGATTGTAAGGAACATAGGAACATAGGAATTAGGGGCAGGAGTAGGCAATTCAGCCCTTCAAGCCTGCTCTGCCAGTTAACATGATCACGGCTGATCTTATTCTGGTCTCAACTGCACTTTCCTGCCTGTTCCCCACAGCCCATTTTCCCGCTTTTCATCAGAAATATATTATTTCTTTCTTCAATCTGTTGAATGATTCTTCCTCCACTGCACTCTGGAACAGTGAGTTTCATAGATTCACAACCCTCTGAGAGAAGTAGTTTCTTCTCATCTCAGTTTTGAACCTATCTCCTCTCACTTTATGTCCATGACCTCTTGTTTGAGACTGCCCCAAAAGGGGAATCATCTGTTGTTGCTAAAAGTACTATATTTCCTCTGTTTCCTCAGCAGCCAGACATGTATGCACATAAACTAGATTCAGCTTCTTCTTAATTAAAACTGAAACAATTCTATTATTTTTCAATTCTGTAAATCCATCTTTGCCATTCTGATATGTTACTAAAATGACATTTTTCAGGGGCCTGTTTGTAAAGACTTGAATTATTGCTTTTTTCCGTCTTTTCTCATTACTCTTGTAAGCCTGGTCCTTTAGAAGCCTTTATAAACCTTTAACTGTGTGAAACTCAGGTTTACAAAGGTAACCTCCTTCTTCAGGAGTGAAAACAACCCAAAGCATCTTTCCTGAATCATTGTTCCAGGTAACAATCAGGGGAATCATGGACAGTCATATCCTTGCATTCTGAAAGTCTTCATTTCTTAAACATTCCTATACTTACACCATGTCTGTTGTCATTGTGATTACTTTTCTTGCTGGAAAGTATTGTAAAGCTTTGTTATGAAAGCTGCTAGGTATTGGTGAATGAATTGGCATGTCTCCTTACCCTTGACCATGTAGCAATGATGGAGAGAAAAAGACCAGCTAGTTAATCAGCCCTACTCTCACATTTGGAACACCCAGAACATCATGTGTTCATGTCAAAATTCTGAGTGTTTTCTCTTTAAACATAGAGTGTATAGATGACAGCTGTGGCTCAGTTGGTATCGCCATTAACTCTAATTTGGTATAAAGAGATTCATGTAAATCACGACATGTAACTGATCACAGGACTCAGACATCAGTAAATGAGAAGACAGTCTAGAATGAGCATGTGAACAAAGAGATCACATATGCTATTGTATATGGGTCTGAATGGACCCAAAAGGGCTGATACATGATTGATCAATAAGTACCACCCACTGTGATGATGTTTTGAGAACTAAGAGGAAATTGAATTAAAAGCCCATAGGAGCCAGACCCAAGGCTAAGTCCTTCTTAAGATCTTTGTAATAATTTAGTGCCTATTCTTATAATGTGTAAATAGTTGCGGAGATGTAATAAACCATACTATGCATACTAGAACATACACTTCACTTAAACCCAAATACAGTGACTGTCATGTAACTCGTTGAGAAATGATTAACTCCATGGGTTAGTTTAATTAAAACAATAAAATATGTTATAAGTTATGAAGCAGACATCACAACAAACCAACTGAGTGAGGTAATAAAAACAGAAAATCTGAAGAAACTTGACTTGTGTGGCAGCTTCTGTGAAGAAAGAAACAGGGTTAACATTTCAAGTCTGACATGACTCATCTTCAGAAAGTTCTGGCCACTTCTCCAGCATTTTCAGGCTTTACTTCAGATTTCCAGTATCCTCTATATTTTGCTTTAATTCAACTGATTTTTGTGATATGTATATAGCTTGCAGACACGAAACAAACTAATGCCAGACATAGTCACAACATTGTATACACACAGCACACAGAGTCCTTTAAGATGAACTCATTTAAAAGAAAGGTACACATACAACTTTCCTCTTTTGCTAAAGGGAGTTTAACTATTTACAATAATAACTGAGTTTATAAGTCTCTTGGTAATTTTCTGATACATCCAAATCTTGTGATGGTGACTTTGCCTGGAGGTGCCGTTGATTTCCTCAGTCATCAGTGATAATGTCTGTCATTCCTGTCTGTGTTGTGAAGTTTTTCGTTTGTACACTGCAGTTGCTGATCGACATTTTTTTTTCCCTGATGCACTACAGCTGACTTTTGTTCTAAATTAACCACTGACTCATCTTGTTCCTCAAACTGTTTCCAGTGATTCAATTCCTCTTGGATTTGCTTTACTATTTTGTTGTTTAAGAGTTTACAGCTTATTTCGAAACTTCTGGTTTTAAACCTTGGATTCTTCTAACTTTATCAATGTCTTAGACTTCTATTAGTCCAGTAGCCTTTTTCTCCTTAATAACATACCCCAATAAATATCCAGTCTCTTCAACTTCTTCTTTTCTTCTTTGCTTTCTTTGAAGCTTGAACCTCCTCCACTTGCTGCTTCAATAGTTGTTTGGTTTCTTCTAAGTCCTGCTTGAGTCTTTTACTTGAAAATCTTTACTGATATTTATTTCTGCAGGTACTGCCTTGTGAGTGATTTGTAGTTCCTTGATATGACCACTGAGTACCTCCATCCATTTTTCCAGGTCTGCCATTTTCTCCAGCATTGCTTTGAGCTCAGGCTGATGATTCTGTAGCTGCTCACACTGAGCCTGATCAGTCAAATTGCCCAGCAATCCTTACAAGTTATCCCCACAGAGGCTGGTATCCCATCACTACGTCACTGTTTATTCACACATGCAGAGTACTTGACACTGATCCAGTTTCCTTAGAGCCAGCTCTCATAGTGAACAGAGCTTCTGACACTCCTGTTTATATCCGTCAGCCAGGGCTCCCTATTTGGACCAAATTAACAGCCCCAATCAGGGAACTCATATTCTATGAGGTCCATCTGACTGGCCTCATTACAATCACTACACTGTCTTCAGAAAACTGGTGACTATTCATTATTGGCTAAGATTAACACAAGCTTGAGAAACCATGACAGCTCTGTTCACTCTGGGAGCTGGCTCTGAGGAAGCCAGACCAGTGTCAAGTATTACGCATGTGTAAATAAAGCGTAACTTGGTGATGGGATACAGGCCTCTGTTGAGTTATTTCAGAGAGATCATTTGCGTTTTTGCAGATAATGCAGTGACATTATTGCTTTCCATTAGTTTGACAGCTCAGCACTTTTCTTCATCATGTGCATTGTCAGGTTCTGGTCTGTTGGGCATTTCATGTGTACACCTCTGGCAGGATACCAGATGGTCTTTATTACAGCATGAAAAGACTTGTTGTTCATGGTCTATTCACTTTGATTCACAGCTCTTTGTAGCTGCATCAGCCTTTGCTCCGTTGCATTGTCTGTGCCATGGCCTTTTCTGCCATATGTCTTGCAAAATTGATTGAAAACTAGGCCAATTTCTTGACTTATGTAGAAGGCCACACCTTCAACATTACTTGTTATGTTTAGGTGTTCTAGCAACTGTTGAGTTTGCACTTAGGAACCGTGAGTTTGTCAACCTGAGTTGATTACTTCATACCTATGACTACTGTTCAGAAACTCTTCAACATTATAACCCTTGGTTTGTACAGCAAAGCTTTCTGAAAACTTCCATGGTGGCAGATATGTAAGAACCTCTCACTGATTATATTTTAACGTAAGTGCAAATGTAAGACAAATTGGAGGGAGCTAAAACAAATAGAAGCTTTACATGCTAAATTACAGAAAAGTACAAAAAGCAAATGCTTTACAGCACTCAACATCACAGAAATAACGCTGGAATCATAAAATACCTGAATAAAGCAACAAGGATATGATATTCTCATTTTGGTATGTCTTGCGAAAAATGAGTTGTATTCACCTTAGAGCATACCCAACAATTTTTTAATAGTATCACAAAGAAAAACTGGTTGGCATCTTTATGATGACACTGGTGATTTTCTATGTGGAAGTAACACAGAATTTGAACAATGTATGATAAAGTAAAAAGGGAATTTAAGATTGAAAGTCAAGCATTTAGGACATTTGAATATACACAGTAAGACATCAAGCAGAATAGGTTAAGTGTGACTTTGTCTTGGAAAGTTTCAGTTCACATCCTGATAAATCAGGCCATGTATTCAAAAAGGATTTTTTTTGGAGAAAGCCAAGGTTGCATCCAAGGAAGACACAACTAAAAAGTTTTTTTGGGCAATTAAACTGTGCACTTAGACACAATGCAGTTATAATGTGTTGGAATGGAGTACCAAGTTGAAACAGGTAGGAAGTCTAAAGAACAAATAAAATACTAATGAAATTAAATTCAAAAAAATGCACACACAAGTTTGCAGACTTGGGTGACCTATAAGATATGAATACAATAATAAATGTTGTCTGTTTTCTGGGAAGGTCAAGGTAACAGAATAGGTAGTTTAAAGTACTGGAGCTGGGAAACATTGGTGCTAGGAGAAACTTTTGATACATGGTACATTTATCCAATATTCTAAAGGAGGTTTTATAGAAGAAACGTTTGCTTGTAAAATATATGTGGATAACTCTTTGGGACACTGTACAGTTGACAAAGGATGATGCTGAGGGCAGGTTGAGGATTGATATTGCCAGCATAAAGGAAATGCAAGAAAGTACAGACAATTCCAAAATAAAATGGTTTTCACAAATTGGTGTCATATTGTTTCACAAAAAAATGGTGCTTACTTCAAGAAATTACTGGAGATATTTGACGAAGAATGCCAGATGGCATGAGGAGTTATTTTAAAAAATGAAAAAGATCAATGTTTGTTTGAGAGATAGTAGGAACTGCAGATGCTGGAGAATCTGAGATAACAAGGTGTAAAGCTGCATGAACACAGCAGGCCAAGCAGCATCAGAGGAGCAGGAAGGCTGACGTTTCGGCCTAGACCCTTCTTCAGAAATGGGGGAGGGGAAGGGGCGAACCATTTCAACTCCCCCTCCCATTCCGCAGACGACATGTCCATCCTGGGCCTCCTGCAGTGCCACAACGATGCTACCCGAAGGTTGCAGGAACAGCAACTCATATTCTGCTTGGGAACCCTGCAGCCCAATGATATCAATGTGGAATTCAGAAGCTTCAAAATCTCCCCTCCCCCTACCGCATCCCAAAACCAGCCCAGCTCGTCCCTGCCTCCCTAACCTGTCGTTCCTCCCACCTATCCCCTCCTCCCACCTCAAGCCCCACCCCCATCTCCTACCTACTAACCTCATCCCGCCCCCTTGACCTGTCCGTCCTCCCTGGACTGACCTATCTCCTCCCTACCTCCCCACCTACACTCACCTTTACTGGCTCCAACCCCGCCTCTTTGACCGGTCTGTCTCCTCTCCACCTATCTTCTCCTCTATCCATCTTCTATCCGCCTCCCCCTCTCTCCATATTTATTTCAGAACCCCCTCCCCCATTTCTGAAGAAGGGTCTAGGCCCGAAACGTCAGCCTTCCTGCTCCTCTGATGCTGCTTGGCCTGCTGTGTTCATCCAGCTCTACACCTTGTTATCTCTATGTTTGATTGAGTTGTTCTGTGATCAAACGTGTTAAATAATATTTTTGTTAAAAAAGAAGGGAAATATAGGAAGTTGATTGAATTATCCAATCCCCCTTCCCCTCCCCCATTTCTGAAGAAGGGTCTAGGCCCGAAACGTCAGCTTTCCTGCTCCTCTGATGCTGCTTGGCCTGCTGTGTTCATCCAGATCTACACCTTGTTATCTCAGATGCTCCAGCATCTGCAGTTCCTACTATCTCTGAAACATTGTTATGGATCAGTTGTTTTATAAGGTAAGGTATTGAACATGAGGAAAAATCATTTTGTTTTTTTTCATTAGTGTAGGTCAAGGACTGTTTGTTAAAAAAATATTTTAAATCAACCTGTTTGGAAATGTTAGGACACACCTTTATGGCAGATGTAAGTTCAACCTAGACACACCACCACTGAACCTTAAGAACTGTTTGTATGTTTTCAATTTTATTTTAAATAGAGGAGAGGAGAATCTGTTAAGGTAATAAGTCGTCAAGCAGATTATTGGGGTTAGAGTAATCAAATATTACAATACAGAAAGTGTATTGACCCTTTGACCCACTGCATCCTCACATGATCATCAAGCACCTATCCATTCTAATCCCATTTCTCAGCACTTGGACCATCGCCTTGTAGGCTATAACACTTCAAATGATCATCTAAATACTTCTTTAAAGTCTGGAGGGTTGCTGCCTCCACCATCCTTTCAAATAGTGAGTTCCAGATACCCACCATCCTTAAATTCCCCATAAATCTGCTGTCCCTTACTACATGATCCATCTGCTAAAGCAAACGGTTCTTCTCTGCATCCCCTGCAGTATGATCACATTCTTCCTATGGGGTGACAACCAGACTGCACACAATACTCCAATTGTGTCTTAATCAATATCCTATACAGCTCCATTGCAACTTCCCAACACTTGTATCTTATACCTGTACTAATAAAGACAGGTTTCCCATACATCTTCTTAATCACCCTATTCACCTGTCCTGTTTCCTTCAAGGATCTATGGACATGCACACTTTAGTCCTGCTGATCCTCAGTATCACCCAGGGTCCTACATGTTGTTGTGTACTTCCTTACCTTGTTAGTTTTCCCAAAATGCATTACTTCACACTATTGAAGATCCAACTCCATCTGCCATTGTTTAGCCCACCTGTCTGTATTTTCCTGTGGTCTAACCCTTCTTCCTCACTATTTACCACATCACTAATTTTAGTGTCATTTGAGAACCGACTGAGAAAACCTCCTACATTCATATATAAATTATTAATGTATATAACAAAAAGCAAGGGACCCAATACTGAACCCTGTGGGGGCCACGGGCTTCTGATCACAAAACTAGCTCACCGTACTTCCTACCGCAAAACCAATTCTCTATTCTTGATATCTGACTCACCAGCCTATAAATCCCCAGTTGATCGCTACTACCCTTCTTGAATAATAGTTTCATTTGCTGTCTTATAATTCGCTCGCAGTATTAAGAGAAGATTTGAAAATTAATGTCAAGGCACTTGAAATCTTGTCCCTTGCCTCCCACAGCAGCCTAGGATACATTTCATCTGGGCTTGGGGATTTGTCCGTTTTTAAGCCTGCTAAAAATGTTAACATCTCTTTCACAATGCTAATTTGTTCAAGTTTTTCCCTTGTTTCTATTCCTGCATTGTTTTTCTCATTAATACAGATATAATGTAATCATTTAAAACTTTAACCTATGTCTTCCAGCTCAATACACACTTTATTCTCTTCCACTCAATATCCTCTTTCCTCTAATATACCTCTATGCCTTTGGAATGTCCTTTATTATTCCCACCAGTGTTTTCTCATGCTCCTTTTTCACTCATAATTTCTTTTCAAGAATCCTCTGTACTTCTGATACTTCTCTCGGGCTTCTACTGTTTGTAGCCCTTAATATCTACAATAATCTTCCCTTTTTATTTTCTTATCCAATCCTGTATATTCCTCAAATCCAGGATTCCCTGGAGTTCTTTGTCCTCATCCACCTTTACAGGAACACATTTGTCCTGCACTCTCACTTCCTCCTTTTTTAAATGACTCCCAATGCCCAAGAATAGATTTTCCTTTCAGTAGCTGTTCCCTGTCCACGTTGGCCAGATCCTGTCTTATGTTAAAATATGGCCTTTTCCTAATTCAGAGCCTTTATTTCAGGTTCAACTTTTCCTTTTCCATAACTACCTTAAAATGTACAGACATTAGTTGATTACTTAATTGACTGGGACTGGTGTATGGAAGGAGCTGTAATACTGAGTAGTTAATAAACTTTACCCACAAAGAAAGATGTCCCCGCTTCTGTTTCACTTACTGGCTTAGACCTGAATTGATTCTCTGTATACAACTGGGAGTATAGCAGATGATGTTATTACTCACCAAGGGGTAAGAGAAGCAACAGATACATTTAAAGAAATACTGACAGCCTTTGAAAGTTAATTCAATCTCAGAACTAATAAGATTCATGAAATAACAAGCTTCAACAGATGAATGTAATATCCGGTGGAATCATAAGACCATAAGGCATGAGAGTAGAATTAGGCCATTTGGCCCATTAAGTCTGTTCTGCTATTCGATCATGGTTGATATACTCCTCAACCCCATTCTCCTGCCTTCTTCCTGCAACCCTTGATCCACTTATTAATCAAGAATACATCTATCTCTGTCTTGTATTCACTCAATGATTTGGTCTGCATAGCCTTCTGTGGCAATGAGTTTCAAGATTCAGCAGACTCTGGTTGAAGAAATTCCTCCTCATCTCAGTTCTAAAATCCTTTTATTCTGAGGCTATGCCCTCAGGTCTTAGTCTCTCCTACTAGTGGAAACACCTTCTCACATCAACTTTATCTTGGCTTCTCAGTATTGTGTAAGTTTCTGTAATCCTTCTAAACTCCATTGAGTACAGACACAGAGTTCTCAACCACTCCTCATATGACTAGTCCTACATCCCCGGGATCATTCTTGTAAATCTCCTTTGGAATCCCTCCAAGACCATCATATTGTACCCTAGATGCAGGGCAGATGCAGATGCCCAAAACTGCTTATGAAATTGCAAATGCGGTCTGACCAGAGCATTATACCGCGTCGGCAGTACATCCCTGCTTTCGTATTCTAGCCCTCTCTAAATGAATGCTAACATTGCAATTGCTTTCCTAACTGCCAGTTGAACCTGTATGTTAATCTTAAGAGAATCCTGAACTAGAACTCCTAAGTGCCTTTGTGCTTCAGATTTTTGAAGCTTTCCCCATTTAGAAAACAGTCCATGTCTCTATTCTTCCAAAGTGCACCAAATAATCTATTGATTACTTCATTAATAATCTCTGCATTATAGTGGAGAGATGGGACTATGCTGATTTAAAGTCAGTATTCATGAGACTGAATTATTGTTGGTATTAATGATGAGTCCATGCCAGTATCTCAATGGGCAGCTATTAGTATTGGCTTAGAGCACAAGATAAAGCCTTGGAGGCAGAAATGTTTGGGTTTGAGACCTGCTCCAAAGACAGAAGTGCAAAATCTACTTCGGCACTCCTGTGCAGCTCTTGGAGAGTGATATCATCTTTCAGAAATTTGTTATCTCCAGGGACTGTAATTGAATCCTTAGTGTAGTTTAGAATAAAAGAATGTGAGTTTTCCTCTAGTGTCCTGGCTGATATTTATTGTCCAGCCAAAATCTAATAAAAGCTTTTCTCAATGCTGCCTGCAGTATATTGTTGTACATAAGGTGGCTGCTGGATTTCTTACATTTGAACAGTGATTGTACTTCATTACATCCTGAGGTTGTGAAAGGTGCTATGTAAGGACACATTCTTCCTTTCTGTAAAGAACCATATCCATTTCTGGGTTGTGTGTAATGGAACCACTCTCAACATCTCCTTGGTGAGCCTAAGGTAGAGAATTCCACAAGACCAATTTAAAGAGAACAAAGAACAATAATGTGCAGGAACAGGCCATTCGGCCCTCCAAGCCTGCGCCGACACATTTTGCCCTTCCATACTAAAACTGTCTTCCATTACAAGACCCGTATCCCTCTATTCCCTTCCTATTCATACATCTGTCCAGGTGCTTCTGGAATACTGCTATTGTGTCTGCTTCCACCAGCTCCTCCGGCAGCACGTTCCAGGCACTCACCATCCTTTGAATGAAAAACGTGCCTCGCACATCTCTTTTAAACTCCCCCCTCTCACCTTGAACCTGTGTCCCTTAGTAAATGACCCCTCCACCCAGGGAAAAAGCCTCATACTTTCCACTCTATTCATGCCATTCATAATATTATAAGCTTCTACCAGGTCATCCCCGCTGCCTCCTGTGTTCCAATGAAAACAAACCCAGTCTGTCCAAACTTGCTTCATAGCTAAAATCCCCCACACCAGGCAACATCCCGGTGAACCTTTCCTGTACCCTCCCCGGAGCATCCACATCCTTCTGGTAGTGTGGTGACCAGAACTGTACACAATATTCCAAATGTGACCCAACTAAAATTCCACAAAGCTGCAGGATAACTTGTCTCTCTTTATACTCAATACCCCTTCCAATGAAGGCAAACATACCATAGGGCTTTTATACTACATTATCTACCTGCACTGCCACCTTCAGTGATCTGTTGACCTGCACACCCAGATCCCAATGTATATCAATACTCCTAAGGGTTCTGCCATTCACTGTATAATTTCCATCTGTATTTGACCTTACAAAATGTATCACTTCACATTTGGCTGGATTAAACTCCATCTGCTTTTTTTCTGCCCAGGCTGCTAACTGATCTATATCCTGCTGTGGCCTCTGACAATCCTCCTCACAATCCCCAACTCCACCAATCTTTGTATCATCTGCACATTTACTATTTAGACCAGCCACATTTTCCTCCAAATCATTTATGTCGGTCATGAACAGCACAGGTCCCAACACTGATCCCTGTGGAACACCACTAGTCACAACCGTCCATTCCGAAAAGCATCCTTCCACAGCTACCCTCTGTCTCCTATGACTATTGCAGTTCTGTATCCGTCTTGCCAGCTCATCCCGATATCATGTGACTTCACCTTTTGTACCAGTCTGCCATGAGGGACCCTGTTAAGGGCTTTACTGAAGTCCATGTAGACCACATTAACCACTTTTTCCTAATCAATCATCTTCATCACCTCCCCAAAAAACTCAACCAAGTTAGTGAGGCATGATATTCCTGACACAAAACCATGCTTTCTATCACTAATAAATCCAGTTGCTTCTAAATGCATATAGATCTTCTCCCTGAGAATCCTTTCCAATTTTTCCCTACCACCGATGTGAGACTCACAGGCCTGTAATTTCCTGGATTATCCCTACTACCCTTCCTAAACAATGGGACAACATTGGCTATTCTTCAGTCCTCTGGGACTTAAGTCATATGAACAAATGATATTTCTATTTTCAGCCCTTTCAAGTAAGATGTGGCAGTAATTTGATGTGAAAGATCATTTGTAGCTTCCTTCAAGTATTTAATAAACTAGTTTGAATTGGTAGAGAGCCATAAGAATCAATGTGAAACAAAGTATCATGGTCTTGCAAAAGCATTAACATTGGCAAAACGAAAGAGCTGGTCATTGACTTCAGGAAGCAGAGTGGAGGACACGCGCTTGTCTGTATCAATGGTTTGGTGTTGGAGATAGTCAACAGCGTCAAGTTCCTGGGACTGATGATCACCAACAATTTGCCCTGGTCCACTCACGTCAACATGATGGTCAAGAAATCACAACAACGTCTCTGTTTTCTCAGAAAGCTAAGGAAATTTGGCATGTCAACAAGGACTCTTACCAATTTTTATAGATGCACCATAGAAAGCATCCTATTTGGATGCTTCACAGCATGGTATGGCAACTGCTCTTCCCAAGACCGCAAGAAACTACAGAGCCATGAACACAGCCCAGTCCATCATGCAAACTGCCTTGGGAAAGCAACCAACATAATCAAAGACCCTTCCCAGTCCTTCCACCATCTTCCATTGGGCAAAAGATATACAAGTTTGAATACACGTAACAACAGATTCAAGATCATCTTCCCTGCTGTTATCAGACTTTTGAATGAATGCTTAAATGTTCATTCTGATTTCTCTCTGCATCTTCTCTGTGATTGTAACACTGTATTCTGCACTCTGTACTGCTACCCTGAAGCACTTTGTATGGTACAAACTGCCCGTATAGCACACAAAACAACACTTTTCACTGTATCTCAGTACATGTGACAACAATCAATCTGTTTGATGAAAGATGGATTGCATAACAACACAAATGTCTTACTACTTGTAAAATATTATTAAATCAATTATAAAATGTATATATTCTTTACAAATAACAATATGGTTGAACTTTTCCAATTCACCATTGAAACGTCAGCACATATTTCTGGTGAGAAATATGATGGAATCTAACCTATTTTTGTTTAATCCCTGTATGATTTAATAACCTAAAATTGCTGTGTAATGATGTGATTTTCCAAGATGTGATAAGTGTATACCTTCTTCCCATGAACTTTAAGGTTACATGGGAATAATTGCTAATACTCTTGTATGGATGATGTTCGAAATATTTACTTTCTAGTATATGACAGGGGTAGCAGAGATGGTTGAGTTAAAAATTTAATTTTGGGATACAATTAACTACCCATGTTTTCTGAAAATGATCCTTAAGACCAGTTGAAAAATGAAGTATCCATGTGAAGTTGGGTCACTTCATTACCAAAGACGAGACAAGGGTATGGTCTTAGCACTTTCATTATGATACAGAATCAGGAATAAGGGATGGAGAGTGTGATAAGCTAATAAAAGACACATGATAGATGTGAGATTTGTAAGAAATACTGAAGGACACCTTCACAGCCTATAATCAGTCTGCCCTCTTTTTATGAAATTTTAATGAAGTCTGGCTGCTGATTTAAAGGTTTG
>NC_063358.1:17798677-17837901 GCF_021869965.1 Rhincodon typus | reverse complement strand
AAATAAACCTGTTGGACTACAACCTGGTGTTGTGTGACTTCTGACTTCGTCATTTTTTTCAAAGCATTGAATGCACTGCTTGCAGGCAGAAAGACTTTCATCAAAACTGATGTCTCAACTAGAATTTTTTGAGCATTAGGATATAAGGTGGGAACCAGTTTCAATCAAGAAGACATGGTTTATAAAAAATGAAAGACCCTTAAAAATAATAGAAGGTTATTGGTAAGGTTGAAAAAATAATAATTGCGCAGCACAAGAACTAATCTTTTCAGGTACACTCCTTAAGGTTGCTTGATTTGGATTATAGACTTGCAGATTCTGAAGGAGTTATAGAAAATAACGCGGACCCAGATACCTCTCATGCCCAAATATTGTGCCCGTATGAGCGTCAAACTGCCACAATTAACAATTTGGACAGATCAGTTCTATGGTCAATATGAAGCCATAGGGTCCAAAGGACAACTGCCAGACATTTATCTGTATTTAACTGTTCAAACGTTTATCAGAAGTGGCTAGTCAATGGCGAAGTGTGACTATTATAAGTAAAGATGGGAAGGCAACTTGAAAATATAAAATCTTGAGGAGGTTAGGCTCATGGGTTGGAAACATAAAGTACAAAGATGGAATGCAAGAAATGCATGTAAACTAAATCAGCAAGTTTGGGAGTGAACATGCCCTAGGAGGAGATCAGGGACCGTTGTGAGGAATCCTATTAATAGGATGGAGAAGTCAAACAGTACAGTCCAGAAAGAGACAGAAAGCAAAATAGAGGTTACAGTGTAACAACGTCAAGAAATATCGTGTAAACTAAGAAAATCACCAGGAGCAAGAAGCCCATGTGATTGGGAAATCTTAGTGAACAAACGAGAAGTAAAGATGCCAAACACCAAAAATCACAAAGCTGGAGAGAATTTAGGGCATGCACAGGGATGGCAGATAAGGCACAACCAGCCCTATCATATAGGGGGGTATGCACAGAATTCATCTGATTGAAAGCAAAGCTAGTAGCATGAGGTTTCAGGGTAAAACTGAGGACTAAGATCTAAGAGTAGATACATGGTGGCAGGGAATACAATTTTAAAACATTTTTTTGGCTTTGTAACCAACAAATGCTTGGGAGTATAGATCAATTGATATTAAATCTGCATTTCTGCTGAGGGATCAGCTCAAGAGGGAAGTATTTCATTGTCATTGGAAAGAGATAGCAAATGCAGTATGTCACTCTGAAAGGAAAATAAATGTGTATGTGTGCTAAATGATGCTTCTCAGTAAAGTCCATGTACTGCCATCAATTAAAAGCACACCCTGCCATCTTTTACTGGCACAATGAGAGGCAGCTTTCAGGCATCTTTATGATGAATGTAGATTTTTTTTTCTGGGCTAAGAGCAATGAATTTGAAAACATCATCAGAAATGAGCTTAAAGCCAAATTCAAAATTGGATATCAAACTTCTGGGGTTTAGAAGTATATTGGCTCAGAAATCAGACAGAATGGATCAAGTGTCACTTAGTATCAGTAATCTTATTTGGAAAATGCTAGCCAATTGCTATTAGTCAAAGTAGGTTCTCACAAAACGGCTTCCAAAACTGAAATGGAGAAATTTTAAAGCCTAATTAGATAGATGAATTGGCTGGGCACCCAGCTGAGTCCAGATGCCAGTTTTGAAATATTAGAGTTGACTACAGCAATGAAAAATCTCAATTTAGAAGATATTACTTGGGTGAGCAAAACATTAAAAGATTAAAAATGGAGCATTGTCTTTTCAAAGTTCCATCATTGGGAGATTCCAGCAATATGAACAAAAACAGAAGTGGCTGGAAAAGCTCAGCAGGTCTGGCAGCATCTGTGAAGGAAAAAACACAGTTAACGTTTCGGGTCCGGTGAACCGAATTGATTTCAGTTTCAGAACTGATTTTTTCTTCACAGATACTGCCAGACCTGATGAGCTTTTCCAACAACTACTGTTTTCGTTCCTGATTTACAAAATCCGTAGTTCTTTCGGTTTTTGTCTAGCAATATGAAACTTGATACTTTTAGCAATACTTCTACGCAAATCTTTGTGAGTAGGTCTCAAGTGCAGGAGGGTTTAAAACTTTTCTCATGAGGTAAATGCTGCCTTTTAACTTGGAAATCTGTAAAGGACATAAGACTAGTAAAAAGTACCTTTGCAATGGAAACTCTACTTCTTTGTGAGGTGGTAGAAAAGACTGCTTTTGTTTTTGCAAACAATGTTGAGAGAAATTCAGGAGGTAGCAATACCCATGAGGTGATAATGAGCTGCCATGGGGATAGCTTTCATTCAATGAAATGTTTGAATGGAAAAACAATGATTGATGTTACAGGCTTAAACCCGATCTGGGAGAAAGGAGAAATCTTACAATTGAAATGGGTGGAAAGGAGCAGCCAGCTTTCTGCCTGATTTACAAAGAAAGGAGAAGATCTAAGAAGTTGGTAGACATACTGGAAATAGAATGCTTGGAATGTTATTGAGCAAAGATTATAAAAAGAATAATATGTTATCATTCAGGGTTTTGTCATTATTCTATGGCATATTGATATATTGTAGATACATATGGATTTATTTAAAGAAAGGAATCTGTTATCAACTAATATAGTCTGAAGGGATGTCTGAGGCCTAATGGAAAAAGGAAGATTGATGATAGACAAATCAAATGTTAATTGGGTGAGATTGGTTGTATAAATATGGGGAGCCAGTAAGCAGGAATGTGAACTTTATGGTGTGGGATCATCTCAGACAAAGCTCTCAATAAGTGTTTGGACTTGGAATGTGTTTAAAAACGTTCATCTAGTGTATAGTATTTTATCTTGCCATATCGTAGACACTTTTCTTGAAAAAAAGACTAGTCTGATATTTTGGGGAATGTTAAAAGTCCCCATGAAAATATTTGAAGAAAAGCAGGGACTATTCAGTGATTTGACCAATATTATTCTCTCCATGAATGCACCAAACACAATTCGACTGTTTACTCACCTGATTACTGCCTGTGAGGTCCACAGCAGGAATGGTGAAAGCAGTTTAATTGTGTGCATCTTAGATGTTACTGAGAGATAAAAAATGAAATCTAATTGTATGTTTGTTGTTGTTGTTGTTGGTTCTTCCTTAGATGAACATGGACTGCAGTCTGCAACAGAGTCTAATAAGCATACCTTGCCTTGCAGTGAAAGATTTCTAGAATTTAGTTTTATAGCCATCATTAAACTTTAAAGTATTCCTCTCAAATGGACAAACATTCAAGCCTACATTTCAATCAAGAAAGTACCCTCAGATGTCCTGAATTTGTAAATGACATCTCTGAAGAAGGGTCCAGACCCAAAACGTCAGCTTTCCTGCTCCTCTGATGCTGCCTGGCCCGTTGTGTTCATCCACCTCTACACCTTGTTATCTCTATAAAATTGTGTCTTTCTTTTTAAGACTGTGCTGGCAGGTTTCTTAAAGTAAGATCTTTTGTTTTTATTGCATCTAATTGCTGAAATATTACAAGATTCATCAGGGCTCAAGGGTTAGCTAATGGAAAGGGATTACATAAGCTCATGTTGTATTTACCAGAATAGAAAAGGTTAAGGGATGATTCAATGCAGGGCTTTTGGACTTGGAAAGGAATTTATTGATGCTATGGGGGAGTCTAGGACCAGCACTTGGCAGCACCGTTACTGACCGAGCTTCCAATTCTTAAAGGGCACAGGTGCGAGATTGGGTCTGCTGCATGTGGTGAGGGAAAAATATAATTGATCTCATATTCACCAATTTGCTTGCTGTAGATATGTCTGTGTATAAGTAAGAATGACCACTGCACAGTCCTTATGCAGACAAAGTTCCATCTTCACATTGAGAATACCATCCACTGTACTGTGTGGAGTTATCACCATGCCAAATGAAATTAACTACAAACAGATCAAACAGTAACTCAAGATCGGGCTTCTATAAGATGCTGAGGGCCATTAGCAGCAGCGGAATTGTACTCATGGCTCAGCTTATGCCCCAATCTACCGTTACCATCAAGCCTGATAGTCAACCCTGGTTCAATGAAGAGTGCAGGAAAGTAGTACCAGGCATACCAAAAGTTGAGGTGTCAATCTGGTGTAGCTACCAAACAGGACTACTTACATGACAAACTGTGAAGCAGTATCTGGTAGACAGAGCAGAGCAATTCCACAAGCACAGAGCAGGTCTAAGCTCAGCAGTCCTGCCACATCCAGTCACGAATGGTAGTGGACAATTAAACAATTCACTGGAAGAGGAAGCTCTACAAATATTTCAATCCTCAATAATGGGGAAGCCCAGCTTGCACAAATGATAAGGCTAAAGCAATTGTAACAATCTTCAGCCAGAAGTGCTGAATGGATGATCCATCTCAGCCTCTTCCAGATGTCCCCAGCATCACAGATGCCAGTCTTCAGCCAATTCGATTCAGTTCATATGATATCAAGAAATGGTTGGAGGCTCTGGATACTACAAAAGGTATGGGTCCAGACAACATTTCAGCAATAGTACTGCCAATTTGTGCTCCAGAACTTGCTGCTCCCCTAGCCAAACAGTTCCAGTACAACTATTACAATTGCATCCACCTGACAATGTGGAAAATTGATCAGGTATGTCCTATATACAAAAAACAGGACAAATCCAATTACTATCCCATCAGTCTGCTCTCAATCATCAGTAAAGTGATGGACAGAGTGACATGAAAGATTTATTGGTCTATCTTTGGTGATGATGTTTGAGGGAACAATGTCAGTGAAAACTCAGAAAGAAAGAGCTCCTCAATAAATTTCCAAATGGTACAAAAGCTTCTTTAAAAGTCACCCGAACCAAAATCTCTAACAATGCAGCAAATCCTTCAATGCCTTGTTTTAAAAATCAACTTTTATTTCTTTAGTACCCATTTGCCACCGACCTTGTCAGGATTGGATCCCCAATCATTACACACCCATAAAGGAAAGTAGACATTTGCTGGAGATGGTTTAGCTTTAAGTAGACGGTGACTAAATAATAAGATGCAACGATCCTCCCCAATGTTGGAGGCAACATGTAGCACTCTTCCATTATGCAAACTGAACTCGGTTTATAAGCAGTAAAGTGTTCTCTCCCATGTGGATCTCCTCCATGGTAATAATAACATTAAAGTGTCCTCTCAATTTGTTTTTTCAGCTGTGTAGCTTTGGCTGAGTTTGAAGACATACACTTGCCCAGTCTCTGCAGCTCCCTCGCAACCTCATGGACAGAATCTAAAGGAAGGGTGGGTGTCCCAAGTCTAGTGTCTATTCAGTGCAGGATTTCTGAGAGATGCTTGCTCAGAGGGAATGCTAGCTTCCTATAGCATTCCCCTCCTGTGCTTTTGACCCCTTCTGCGCATGACCTACAAAGCAGTGGCTCTTGACCCTTCATTGGGAACTGGTTGATAGATATCAGGACATGTGCACTTGCTAATGGGCAAGTATATCCTAGTTCTGAAAGGTCTTTGCGAGCCCCTGCAGGTCAGAGAAAATGCGCAGAGACACGTAACGTGCATGTTCTAGGCTTATAACCCAGAGGTTCATGGACCTGAACCAGTTTCTGCTTTCCCAATGTCATCTTGCTTGTGTGTCAGTAGGTTTGCCACATATACATTATACCTGAAATGTATTTTCAGGATCCACTTCTGCTAGCTAGAAAGGGAGCTGAGTGTGTAAGTCTCTCCTACCAGTACCCAGCCTTTGCATCACTCAGACCCCATATACTCAGACCTTCTCACTGCAATGCAGACTGTGTCCTAAAGCCCTAGGCTCACACTGCTGTGCTGAAGTGTTAATCTGGAATGTGTGTTTCTGTCCTGGAGCTTGGATCCATAATCTCTAATTAAATCTTCCCAAAAAATTTTTGCTTCTCGTAGAACACTTCCCTTTTTCCCATTTCGTGCACAAGGGAAACAATCTGTCAAAACGAGTTTGCCAATTTATTGCTAAACAATGCTAAATTATGTAGATAATTAACTATATTGGCCTTAAATCTGTGTGAATCTAGCTGAGGTTTTTCAAATTTACTTCACATATTCGCCTTGCCCTCAGGTTAGAGTTTAAAGGCATCATTACATTAATGCAGGGGTATGATTATATTAATTTAAAAGGTATGATTACATTAGTTTTAGGCCATGATTACATTCATTTAAAGGCATCATTGTACTAACTCAGGGTATCATATTAATTGAAAAACATGATTACATAATTTAAAGTTATGATTACATTACAGCAATTTTAATAAATTTATATTAAATTCTACCACATCATCCATCTTCAACCATAGCAATGCTTGAAATGAACGTCTGTAATCCATCCTGACTTTTGTTTTGCTATAGTATTAGAACTTTTTCTTTCTTATATCAAAGTCTGGCCTGTTGCAATTCATTTCCCTCATGAGTTTTAAAATTTTATCAGATTAATTTACAATCAGCAAAGTTATCAAATCTGTCTGCTTATATTGATATTGGCTAAATAATGTATGCAAACTTATAGCTGAGCTGGTTTCCAATGAAGCAAGCAAAGTAAAGTTAAAATGGAAGGACAATGGGAGAAAGGGAATGTAGTAACAGAGGATCAGGATTAGGCTATTCAGCCCCTTGAATCTGTTCCTCTATTAAATTAGATTATAATAGATTTGAACCTTTGTTCCATTTAACTATCTTGGTATAACAAAATCTATCAATTTCAGTTGTGAAATTTTCAATTGGTCCCCTGACACAACAAATTAGGGGAACAGAAGTGAATCCTGCCATCATCCCAAAATAGCTCAGCTCTAAATTAAAGGTTTCTTATTCTGAACTAGCCTAGAGGAAAGCATCCCTTTGTCTGCTGTTTCAACTCCTCTGAATAGCTTAAACACCTCAATTAGTATAACCTTCCACGTACTGATGAAAACATTACAGGGAGAAACCAAGGAATACTTTATACCTAAAGCACCATCCCCGTTTTAAATTGTCTTTACAGAAATGATCTTGAGCATAAAAAACGTCAGGAGCGGGATCTTATCAGATTCAGAATGACTTGGACAATGGCAATAAACTAGCAAGAACTGCATAAGACTTTGAGCAAGACCGTTCTCAATGTAAAGAGAAATAATTATATTTTCCAACAGAGTTCTGGGCATTGGGATGATATTCTCGTCAGGCACAGTGAGATGCCTATTAAAGGGGATTTTTGCATGTTCTTAGCTTAATTAACGGCACGTCTCACCGCATTAATATGCAGCTTCCAATCTAACCACCTGCCACGAGAAAACTAAACACTAAGACTTCTCAACAAGAAAGTCAGAACACAAATGATTCAATTGGCAAATATGTTGTGTTTCAACTATTGAATAGAAATATTCAATAGCATGAAGTCTCCATTTACTTGGAGACTCCAGCTTAATCCTGAAGAACTCCATCTTGGCTACCCAGTACCAACATCTCAGGGCACACTGTGTGGACAGCAATCACACTCAAATAACATCCTTGGCATCAGACACTTGTCAGACTCTCCATATGATTGTCCCATCTCCAATCCACTTACAATGTGCAACTGCACTTTAAAGTTGTGCGTTGTGGTGCACCAGCAATTATCATTGCAACGCTGGTGCAATTAAACTTTCTGTGCGGAGACAGACAACCAGCGGACTGACTGAACCAGGCTGTACCCCAACGCTGTTCACTTGTGGATATAACACTCACTCACTTTGAGCCTGCCTGGATGTTCACAACATCCCTGCCTTGCCTTGCCTTTTTGCCATGTGCCTCCTCAGTCAGAGACTCCAGGTAGACAGTATTGCTCTCTTGCCTTGCTATTTAAAGCAGACACAAAGCCAGCGATCTTGTCATAGTTGTCATCTGTCCTCAGTTGACTCAAGGGAGAAAGCCTTCAGTCAAGGGGCTCCAGCACAGTAAGTCAGGGGCAGGGCAGCCTCTGATATCAGGCCAAAGGCTTGGACATATTCAGTCAGCCACTTGGGATAGTCAGGATCCGGTTGTTCCATTCAAAGAGAATGAGGAAGTGAAAGTTGGGCAGTCCTCCAGCTGTCTTGGCTGTTTCTGCCCTATTGAGGGGTGTTCTCTCCTGGAACGAGAGAAGGGGTGCAATTTGGGGAAATGAAAGTGGGGTCATAGTTGTTTTTGCTGGAGCAAGTGGGGAGAAAGGTTGAGGTCACTTGAGCGAGTAAGCAGGGAGTGCAGAGGCTGTGCGGGGTGAGTGGTGTAGAGTGGGTAAAGGTGATTAAAAACCCTGGGGAGATGTTGCAGGCAATAGTAGGAGTGGTAGAGTGTGAGCCTTGGTGGGACGTTTGTGCAGTAGCAGAGAGTGGATGGTGGCATTTACCTTGGCAGGCTCAGAGAAGACTATTGACCTTCTTCCTGCACAGCTGGGCATTCCTCCAGACAGTTGAATCCACGTGACCTGTGTGATAACCTTGGACCAGGTTGGGACAATAACATGAGGAAGTGATCTAGGCCTTGTGGAGAGAAATCCTCTGTGAAACATGAAATTGACACTTAGCCAACATTTCAGAAAATTCACCCCCTATTGTTGAATTTGCCTTGTGGGTTTCTGAACCTCACAGTCATGTTTAAGTAGGGGTCAGAGTGGAAAACAATCACTCAATGTCATTTTGACCCAGGATGGATAGTTCATTAACAGAGGATTGACTCACTGTTCAGTTAAGGATTTTTAAAATAATCATTCGTGGGATGTGGGTGTTGCTGTCTGGACTGACATTTATTGCCATCCCTAATTGCCCTCGATCTGAATGGCCATTTCAATGAGTAGTTAAGAGTTAACCACATTGCTATGGGCCTGGAGTCACATGTAGGCCAGACCAACTAAATAAGGCAGATTTCCTTCCCCAAAGGACATTGGTGAATCAGATGAGTTTTTACTCCAATCAATAATGGTCACAATCAGGTCAGATTTTTACTTGCATATTTTATTTTAATTGGATTCAAATTTCACCATCTGCCATGGAGTGATTGAAACCTATGTCCTCAAAAGGTTAGCCAGGGGTTCTGGATTGCTAGATCCCAGTGACATTTTGACTATATTTGCACCCAAGTGAAGAACTACAATGTCAAAAATCATTTCTGTTATGTCCCAAATGAGGAACAGCTGCATTTAATCCAATGGATATTCCAGTTTTAGCTGAACTTAAAAATAATCAGGAGCCAATGCACAGAAATCACATCAATAGTTAAAACACAACATATTTGCCAACTGAACCATTTATGTTGATGTGTTACTCATAAATATTTGAGAGTTTTTCACAGATCCTAGTTATGAAATCTACAGGCATTAATATGGAGGTTTTATTACCAGATTCCTCTTGATTTGTTGTTATTTGATCCATATTTAATATTGAGCTGCAAGCAATACAGTATCTATGATGAAAGGACAATGAAGTGGCATATACATAAAAGGCCTTTTGTTGTATTGTATCTTTGGTTGTTTGGAAACATTTTGAACAGATCTTTCTTTATTCATGAAACAGAAGCTGTGTTTGATGGAAATGTGCATATAAACCAGGAGACAAATAAGCAGTTCATCAAAGCTGACGGATAAATTTAAATCTTGAGCCTTGCTATCTGAATTCATTTTGTTTCCAGAGATTAATCTGCTTGATGGCCGTCATTGAAGTGAAGGATGCCTAGAAACAGAACTCCTCAACCTTGAAGAGAGCCAAAGGGGAGCTAATAAAGTTGTACTTGATGCGACATTCCAATACTCCCCTGGATGAGCCAATCAATCTTGCATCCTCTGGAACTGGACTTCCCAAACCATGAGTCAGAACCCACTAATAGAGATGTGAGATAGGATCCTAAGGTTGTGACACTGAGATAACAATGAGAGCCATGGAACTCAGATTGAGCATAAACAGCTGTGAAGTCCCTTTAAATCCTCACTTAATTTCATGTTGGGCATGGCCAAACTGACAAATCTTTTTGAGGCCTGATTCCTGCTCCTAAAAGTCAGCTGGAAAGGTAGGTTTGCACTAATCTCTGAAAACTAAACACTTTGCTTCCTCAGCTGCCCTCACAGCTTCTTCTGCCCAATCCCATCTAACTGCTCCGACCTACCCTATTTCTAACTCTGGGGTTTTGCAAATTCCCATGCCTTGAAATGGATTCACAGAGCGATAAAATTTGTGAAGCACTGCTCTAAAGCTCACTCTGCTGGAACTTGAATTCACAGCATGTCCCAATGACCTATTGACCCTTGTGCTCACTGATATACATTGGCTCCCCATCTGACAATCCTCAGTTTAAAACTCTTCTTTGTTTACAAATTCCCTCCATAGCTTCACCCCTCCTACTTCTGTCATCTCTTCTAGCCCGACCCTCTAAAATCACCAGTCTCCTCAATTCCCAAGTTTCAATGTTTCATCATTGGCAACTGTGCCATCAGTGAACTTCATGTTCTGGAATGTTCTCCTTAAACCTCTCCTGCTCAGTACCACTCCCATTTCCTTAAAATCCACCTTCTGCACCAAACAATCAGTCACCTTTCCTAATATTTTTCTTATGTTGCTGAGGGTCAAATATTGTTTGATAATTCTTGTGCATTTGAGTTGTTTTAAAACATGGCATTGATATGCTTCTTCAGGTCTTAGTGATTTTCATTACAAATAGCCCTGATCATTCCAGATTATATTCCAGATGTTACAATTTTCATTCAATCTCATTTTCAGAATTTTTAATACATATGACACATTTCAAAATTTCAACAGTCTAATCAATAACTGTAGATTTCCAACAGTTTGACTGTCCAACATTTCTTCATCAGACAACACTCACATTCCAGGTATTAGCCCAGTAAACTTACTGTAAACTGCTTCCAATGCATTTACATTCCTCCTTAAAACCAGCTTGAGTATAGCCCGCTCTCTGATTTGCTCCAGAATGTCCTGTTTAAAGAACCTATCCTGAAAACATTGAATGAACTCTTCCTCTAGGCTACCTTTAGTCATCTGATTTTTCCCAGACTATACGCTGATTAAAATCCCTGTGATTTTTGATGTACTTTGCCAATCCTAGATCATTTCTCGCTGTTGTACTTATTCCATCTCATACTAACAAAGCTACCTCACCACCTTCCCCTTTCGAAAAGTCACCTACCCCTGAATGTTTGGTTCCTAACTTTGAACTCCTTGTCTTCTTATTGGTAATAAGAACGTTACCATTAGTCTCTATTTGTGCCATTAATTCATCAACTTGGTTTTGAATACAATACACGTGCAAAAAAAAGCCATTAAATTTGTTACAGAGATAGTAGAAACTGCCGATGCTGGAGAATCTGATATAACAAGGTGTAGAGCTGGATGAACACAGCAGGCCAAGCAGCATCAGAGGAGAAGGAAAGCTGACGTTTCGGATCTAGACCCTTCTTCAGAAAAAAATCTGTGAAGGGAAAAACAGAGTTAACATTTCGGGTCCGGTGAACCTTCCTCAGAAGTGATCTGAGGAAGGGTCACCAGACCCGAAGCGTTAACTCTGTTTTTCCCTTCACAGATACTGCCAGACATGCTGAGGTTTTCCAGCAACTTTGTTTTTGTGCATATCATTATACAAAGTTTCCCTGCAATACAGTCATATCCTTTTGCTTTGTAAGTCTATGTATTCCCCCATTCTGAATGACCCCTCCTCCTCTAATTAGTTTAAAGCCCTCTCTCTAGCCCTAGTTATTCGATTTGACAGGACATTGGTCTCAACATGTTTCAAGTGAAGCCACACTGATTGGAACAGTTCCCTTCTACCCCAGTACCAGTGCCCTACGTACTGAAACTCATTCAACACACGCCAATCTTTAAACCATGAATTCAACTCTGTGACTTTATGTTTGCCTATAGCATAGGTAGTAATCCTGAGATAATTACCTTGGGGTCCTGCTTTTTAGCTCAGTTCCCAACTCTTCAAAATATTCCAGCAGAACCTTCTTTCCAGTCCAATCAACATTGTTAGGACCAAGATGGATGACCACACTGGGTCCCACCTCTCCCACTCCGGTTCCTCTCCAGCCCTGAGGAGATGTTCTTAATCTGGCACTAGGCAAGCAACACAGCCTTTGTCACTCCTGTTCCTAGCTGCACAGAAAAGTATCAATGCTCCAAGTTATACTGTCCCCACTCACCACTATGGTTCTATTTTCTGTCCCCACTTGAATGGTTCTCTGCACTCAGGAGCCTTTGGCAGTTTGCTGAACCTCCCTGTGGTTCCCGCTCCTCATCCTGCAGCTTGGAAGGATCTCATAACTGTTGGACAGTTGAGGAACAGAGGCTCCTCAATGCCATCCCTTGAATCCTCCTACCTACCTCATGGACAATCACACCCTCCTGTCCATGATTACAGATCAAGTTTGAATTGCCTGATCTAAGGGATTTGTCCACCTTCTGGAGTAATTTTTCCCGTGATTGATGTGGCACAGAGTCTGAGCTCAGACTCCAGTTCCTCAACTTGGATCCAAGGTTACTTCAGCTGCAAACATTTGCCGCAGATACACTTGCTACAGAACACCCTGGTGCCCAGCAACTCCCACATGCTGCAGCTGTAATATATCACGTGACCTGCCCTCTCTTTCGTAGTTATTTATTTACATTATCACTCTAGTATCATACTCTTTACTCTTGAAGAATCTTCACTCAAAACACTTTACTGTATTTTTCATTTTTGTTCATACTAGTATTAATCACAGGCAGGACAAGTTATTTGGAGATAAAGAGAGGGGAAGAAAGACTGAAGACCTAATCACAAACTAATCACTTTCCTTCTTTTGTGGCACAGTTGTTGGCACTGCTGCCTCACAGTGCCTGGGACCAAGGTTTGATTCCAGAGATAGTAGGAACTGCAGATGCTGGAGAATCTGAGGTAACAAGGTGTAGAGCTGGATGAACACAGCAGGCCAAGCAGCATCATAGGAGCAGGAAGGCTGATAACAAGGTGTAGAGCTGGATGAACACAGCAGGCCAAGCAGCATCATAGGAGCAGGAAAGCTGACGTTTTGGGCCTAGACCCTTCTTCAGAAAGGCTGATTCCAGCCTTGGTTGGCTGCATGGAGTCTGCATGTTCTCCCCGTGTCTGCCTGGGTTTCCTCCATTGCTCCGATTTCCTCGCACCATCCAAAGATGCGCAGGTTGGGTGGATTCACCATGCTAAATTGCCCGGTAGTGTCCAGGGGTGTGCAGATTAGGTGGATTAGCCATGGTGAATGCAGAATTATGGGAATGGACTGGTGGACGGGGTGGTGGGGGATGCTGCATCTGGGTGGGATGCTTTTCAGAGGGTCTGTGCAGACTCAATGGGCTGAATGGCCTCTTTCCGCACTATAGTGATTCCAAGTTTCTATCAATCTACTTAAAATACTAGAAATACTCACCAATTGCTTATTTTATTTAGTAGCCAAACAGCTGTCTCCTTCCACTGTGGAATGGCTCGAGACACTGAACTCCAGCACCCTAGTGAAAGTTGCATTCAATTGGCTACTTATATATGCACAAAACAGAAAGGACCTAACTGAGTCAGTTAATGAGGATTCAGTTTCTGCTGGTTCTTAATTAGGCTGCCCTTTCCTTGAAAATAAACCTCATCAAAGCTCTCAACACAGAATGTTAACACTGTTGATTTGCACAAATTAAAGTTTTAGGATCCAGCCCTCAGGTAGGGATACTACCCCTCCACGACTAGAGCCTTTACAAAACTAGCCTAGGGTTCTGGTTACCACTCCAATGTCACTATCACTAAACCGTCACCTTCCTCCTCTTTGTGTCTCTTTTAGATTGGCTCAAAATACTTAACCAATTGGCATCCTTCACCATTTTATCTTTGACTGTAACAATAAAATTAATATGGGTAAAGTGTTCATTGATTTAACACATAGAAGAGTTAAGTTGATTTAGAAAATCCACAAGCAAAGATCAAGCACTTGTATTACATTACAAATTAAATAAAAATCTGTGACATTTCAGCCAAAACAAAATTATTTGTTGCTTTTCAGTTTTATAAAGTCAATGCTTCGGTTTGAACAACAGTTTGGAATGTAATCCTAAAGTCAGAATCTCTAATCATCCAGCATTGTGTGGTTGAAACAAATTAGATTAATCCTTATTTTAAAGAACTTTACACAGAGCAGTTTATTACTCGTTCTAAAATTACAAACTGACACAGTTGCCCAGTGCAAGCCTAAATAATTGAAACATTGAAAGTTAAGGGGACATCTCAAAGTATTCAAGGTAAACTGAGATAGCATTATAGCTCCTTCTTGTGTAACAGTATGATATGACATGCACATACCCTGATACTGGTTACTGGGATTTGACACAATCCTGAGCACAACACTTGCAAAGATCAGCCTTAATCTCACTTCAGTTTAATTTATAAGAAAACTGCTCACTGACCTCCATTAATTCATGATCCATCGATGCCATATTTTATCCATTTGATCAAATTCCTCTACAGCATCCTTTCTAATCTTCTCCAACCTTCTGAATTCCTCTAATGTCTTGCAAGCCTGAATTAACACCTCCCTTTTTGAATCTAAAGTTCCTGGCCCAGATACCAATGGCACTCAACAACTAACAGACAGTTCCACTTAATGTGGGAAACCTTTATTACATTGGTAAGCAATGGTACATACTCACAATGAAACTGGCTGCTTAGATGTCCCACAAACAAGGGTCTGTCTCAGGAGGTCAATTCATTGTTAGATGTCCTGGCATGATTTCAGAGCAGCTGATCAACCATTCTACTTGGCTGTGATGGCAACTTGTTTATAAAGTCCTCTTTGGAACCCTTCTCTTACTTTGATTGCCAAATAAGGTAATACTTGATTTTGCCCGATTTAATTTGACTTCAGTTATATCATTCCTCTTCAATGTCATGCCCAAATATACACACACTGGGCCTTTGTTGTATGTTTGAAGAAAAACAGTTGAATGTCTGCAATCTTATGTTCAACATTTTTATTCACTTGTGGGACATGGGTGTCGCTGGCTGAGCCAGCATTTCGTGCCCATCCCTTGTTTCCCTTGAGAAGGTGGTGGTGAGCTGCCTTCTTGAATTGCTACAACCCACCTGCTGTGCATTGACTCACAATGCCATTAGGGAGGGAGTTCCAGGATTTGGACCCAGCGACAGTGAAGGAACGGTGATATATTTCCAAGTGAAGGATGGTGAGTGGCTTGGAGGGGAACTTGGAGGTGGTGGTGTTCCCATGTATCTGCTGCCCTTGTCCTTCTAGATGGAAGTGGTTGTGGGTTTGGAAGATGCTGCCTAATGATCTTTGGTGAACCCCTTATCTTTATTGTCACAAATTAATGGGGTACAGTTCTCTCACAGGCCCAACACAGATTTTGAAGTTACTTTACAGACCTTTGGCAAAGATCTTCCTATTCTGCATTCTTATTCTCACACCCACAATGCAGTTCTTGTCAGAGTATCAATTTCTTCTTTACTGCACCCATGAGATGCAGCCTGAGACAAACCCAGCTCACAGAAAATCACCTCAACCAACTCAGATCTATTAATTTGAAAGAAATAAAAGCATAGTTACATGATTCAAACTGATTAATACAATACAAAAGTGAAAAATGCTTTCATTCACAGAGCTTTTTTTGTATATATTTGTGTGTATTGGCTTATACTCTTCATTTCTTTGGCCCCACATATGGTGGAGATGCGTTCAGCTACTTAGGCCCAAAGCTCTGAATTCATTTTCTAAATTTCTCCACCTCTCTCACCTCCTTTCTGCAGCTGGTTCAAAGTCGCTTCTTTGACCAAATGTTCGGTCACTTGTTCTTGTGTTTGCATCTTTGGTTTGGTGTCTACTTTGATCTGAATACATTCCTGTGAAATGCTTTTTGTTTTACTGCATTAGATGGATCAAGACCTGATATTTATTGAGCTGGGAGTTCTGAGGAAGGGTCACCGGACCCGAAATGTTAACTCTGATTTCTGATGCTGCCAGACTTGCTGAGCTTTTCCAGCAACTTCTGTTTGTGTTTCTGATTTACAGCATCGGCAGTTCATTGTTGTTGTTCGTTGCTTGTACTACATTACAGATATAACACTGTCTCTTATCAACCCACTGCACATTATTAGTGAAAAGAAAGAACCAGCATTTATATAGCACCTTACACGACAGATTGTCAAGAAGTCTCTGTTTACCCTGATCATTGCAGGCCAACATCATCTTGAGTGTTCTACATGGTTCCAGTTCACAATGTGACCCTTTGATCATAAAGGTTCTGCAACTTAAAGGGGTTCACTATTAAGACTTAAGAGTCACTGCTTCAAAATAAGGGATCGCCCATTAAAACAGAGGCAACAAAAAAATTCTCACACAGGGTCATGAGTCTTTCAAACTCTCTTCCTCAAAAGGTGGTGGAAACAGAGTCTTTGAATATTTTGAAGGCAGAGGTGGATAGATTCTTGATAAACCAGGGGCTTGAAAAGTTGTCAAGAACAGGCAGGAATGTTAATTAAGGGAATCAGCCACAATGTTATACAGTGGCAGAGCAGACTCATGAGGCTGGGTAGCCTACTTTCGCTCCTAATTCATATGCTGTTGTGTTTGCATGTTTAAACAATTGACAGTCACATCGCATAATTATCCATTGAAAACCTTAGAGCAGCAATAAATGTTCCTGGCCCACTTCCAGGTGAAATGGAACGAGTGACAAGTTATTGACTAAATATGACAAAAACAAAGGGTGTATTTTGAAGACTAAAAATCTTCCAACATTGAGATAAAAAAATTGATGAGTGCCAAAACCAAATTGAAAATACCATTCTAAATGTTTTTGTTAAATGCAGGTTCTGTTTATCACATCCTGCTTTCTTACCACAGTTTCGTTCAATACATAGTCTGACCATTGAAGGAGAACTTATAAAAACATGCTTTCATTATTATTGCAAGCCCTTGTGTGTAGGTGGCAAGGTAGGGACCTCAAGCATTCACACATCTAAGCTCTGGGATTGTGGTGTTTCTAATGATTGTGCATATTAGGAGTAAACAGAGAACATTACCTGTCAAATGCATTATCATTAGACACACTGTATTTTGAGGCTGACAATTGTTCTGATGTCTCCTGAGGAATGAGGTTTATGAATATATGTTTGATTAATGGAACTACCCTTCATTTACTGTAATGGATGAATAATCTATCATCCAACTGTGCACAAACCATCTGGTCCTTGAGTCAAAATCACCTTCTTTGTTACGTTGTCTTCCTCCCAAGGGTAAATGTGGGTCAGAAGAGATTAGCTCGATGTTTTGAAGCTTACAAGAGCTCCAGCCTGGGAATTGGTTGGCCAAATTTACTCATAAACAAAAAGGTGGCTGGAGGATCCAACAAAACGTTCATCATGTATTATCAGAAAACCCTAGCACCGCATATTAGTCACAAAGAGAGGGAACATTGGCTAGAGGGGTTAGGTTGGGCAAATAAATGCCAGGGAGAAAAATGATCAGAGAATTAAACAAAGTTCTTTCTTTCTTTTTCATTGAACAATTGCAGTTATTAGTCACAAAAATATTGGGAATGGAGCCAAAAGTCTGATTAACAGTCAATGATTATTGTAGTTGGGTAACAAAGGGCTGAATTTTCCCACCTTAGATTTTCTCTAGACAATTTTTGGGCCGCAGAGCAATTGCCACATTAGCAGGACAGCTAGGTCAATCTTCAGAGATGAAGGAGTTGAGACAGGAGGTGAAATAGCATTTTTCCAATTGAAAGGGATGCTGACGGCCTTCACAGTGTGTTTGCAAATGGGAGAATAGAGCATGGTGTGAGATGGATGTCAGAGGAGGCTGAGGAGTCAATAGCCATCTCTGAACCCTAGACACTGTCTGAGATGGCAGTTTTCAGGACCCACACTTAGAATAGCCTGGAATTACCCCAAATTTGCTCAGTCGTGTCTTTAATGTTCAGATTGCATGTTATATTCGTGCCATTCCCACTCTATATTTGATTCTTATAAGTTGATGAGCTGCAGGCAGTGCTGCTAACTCTGTTCAATTCCCAACTGGTCAGAGGAAACCTTGCCCCTGGATGGACCAGCAGTGAGAATATGTGGGAACGAGGTGAATATGAAGTGGGAGAACATGTGATGAAGTCTCCAGGGACACCTGCAACCACGGTTGGCAATGCTAAGATACAATATGTCTGGGAGAAGCAGGTGTCTGTGTGATGGCTTGTGCCAGGTTTCAATTTCTGTATGAAGCTAGGAGGAGACTTTAAGGACACCTGCCCCTTTCCCTCTTACCTGCTCACTCTCCTGACATCCAACATTGCCTTTCAGATGAAAGAGTGTTTTAACTGTTTACTACTTGCAACTTAATATTCACTGCACATCATTTCTACAGAGGGAGACAAAATACAGATTGGATGATCATTTTGTAGAACAAGTAGGTTCCTTTTTGTAGTACTTTACCAGATGACCACTCCTAGTATCTTGTGGTACTTCCACATTTACCATAAGATGGCACTGGGTTGGCACTTTCTGAGGTAGTTCACTGGCACTAATCTTCCTTTGTCTTTGCTTTGCCTTTGACCTCTGGTTGGTGTTAGAGGATACACCATTATAGGGTATCCACAGAAGATGCACTCTTCTTAGATAATAAGCAAACTTATTTCATGACAACCAACAATAACATTTGTTCAGGTATAATTATTATCACTTTTCAACAGTTAAGTGTAGAAAACCCTGTCTCCACCCACAAAGTATGGGTGCCATTGGTAAAATAGGTACAGCCAATGTAGTGTGAACATTAACTCTTTTAGATCCATTACTTTAACCACAGTCTGCTTAACTCTTAGTTTTTATTTTCATCTTCCATCACATTCCAACTCTGACCTCTCAATCTTCAACTTCCAACACTGTTCCAATGAAAATCCACAGAAACACAAGAAACACATGATCAGAGATAGTGGGAACTGCCGATGCTGGAGAATCAACATTTTACAGCCTCCTGAGCTCAACGGCAAAACTCAATAACTTCGGGTCATAAGTGAGACCCGCAATTTTTCCGACACAGTAATTCTGAACTGTTTGCTTAATAGCATTAACAGCTGTGCACGTGGACTGTATCCGACAGTGCAGACATGGTTTTGCTAGGGCCCTAACCTCGCTTATCGGCCAGGACTGATTCGTACCTTGTTCAACCACTCTCTGGTGCCCATCACCACCTTTGCTAGGACTCTCCTGAACCATTGTTATGCAATGCTCCCATCTCTGCATGTTGGAAAAGCAGACTATCTACCAGTGATGATTGTCTGTTGATTCAGGTACCTCAGTACGCTATATCTTTCCACATGGCCTTCAGCCATTTCTTAGTATAACATGGAGACAATCAAATTGGCTTAAGACTGACATCTGTGATGCTGGGGAGCACAGAAGAAGACCAAGATGGATTGTCCATGCAGCACTTCCAGCTGAAATATGTCATCCTGGTCTTTTGCACAGATGTGCTGGACTGCTCCATCATTGGGAATGTGAATGGGAATGTTTCTGGAGCATTCTTCTCCTAGTTTTATTGTTCACCACCATTCACAACTGGATGTGGCAGACTGCAAGGTTTAGATTTGATTTATTGGTTTGTGGGATAGCTTAGCCCCGTCGACCACATGCTGTTTGTGCTGCTCGGCACCACACTATCCTGTATTGTAGCTTCACCAGTTGACACCTCATTTTTAGGTACACCTGGTGATGCTCCCAACCATTCCCATCAACAATCTTCACTGAACCAGGACTGAATCCAGTGCTTGATAGTAATATTAGACTGGGTGATATACAAAAGCCATTTGGTTACAGATTGTAGTTACATGGAATATTTAGCTGCTGATGCCCACAGTGCCTCATGGATGCCCAGTTTTGAGTTGTTGGATTCTTTCAAAATTGATCCCATTTTCACTGTGATGGTGCCATGCAACACAATATCCTCAATGAGGAGAGGTGCCTTTGTTACAGTCACACAGGTGTAGGCAGTCAACCCTACCACTATTATATTGAACAGATGCTTCGTGGACAGCTAGATTAGTAAGGAAGAGGTCCTTTTTTTTAATTAATTCATGGGAGGAGGGTGTCGTTGTCTAGACCAGCATTTATTTCCCATCTCTAATTGCCGAGAGGGCAGTTAGGAGTCAACCACATTGCTGTGTGTCTGTGTGACAAGTAGGTCAAGCCAAGGAAGGATGGCAATTTCCATTAGTGAACCAGATCTTTTTTCCCAACAATTGACAATGGTTTCATGGTCATCATTAGACTAATAATTCCAGATTTTTATTTAATGCAAATTCTACCTTCTGTCATGGTGGAGTTCGAACCTGGGTCCCCAGGACATTACCTGGGTCTCTAGACTAACAGTCCAGCAATAATACCATTAGGCTGTTGCCTCCCCTCATGTGTATGGTATGTATGTTTTTTAATAGTACGTTTTTTTCCTCCTAATTGCCCTATTATCACATACTGCAGACCCAGTTTGTTGGAATCTACTAGCTTGGTCAGGATTGGTGCTATCAAGCCCCTCTTGATGATGGACATTGAAATCCCAGAGTTCATTCTGTGCCCTCGCCACTGTCAGTGCTTCCTCCGAATGCTGTTATCTCAGACCTACCCCTATAGTTTCTGTCTTCCCTTCTCTCTCTCCTCTCCCTCAATCCTAGTTCAAACCTGTTATATCTCCAGCTTCTTGCAATTCTGCCAAAAGATCGAGAACCTGAAAGTTGAACTCTGTTTCTCTCTAAAGGCATTGCCTGGCCTGTTGTGTAATTCCAGAATATTCAGTCTTTAAGAGCTGCTATTTACTGCTTTGGGCATGAGATCATCCATGGATTCAATTTTCCAAACAAACTTGAATGGACTGATGCCTTCAAATTGCATTGGCAACAAACTTAACACTAGCTTTAGGCCAGTACCCTGTGTAATCATGTTATACTGATGTTATCATTATATCATTGTACATCATTTTTGACTTGATACTGTGTTGTTGTCTCATCATTCTCCAGCTATAAAGTGAACTGTTAAACAATTTTGACAGTAATTACTTTGGGCTGAATTTTACCAAAAATTGGCTGTGTCATTCACTACCTTTTCTTTGCTAGCTATAAAGATAAGTCAGAACACTTCAAACGCTAGATATTGGTTAAATGCCTATCAGATGAATCTTCTTCCTGTGCAGGTACTGTGTAGTCTGCGTATTGGGTCTTCTAACAGCCATCTTTCATGCTACATGTGGTCTCTGACTATTTGGAGACCAGAATGTCTGGGCCTATTATTACAAAGTTCTAGTTCAGCTGATCGACAATGATCACAATGAACAGGTTTTAAATGCCTAGGACCTGGACCTAGGATACAGTTTTGTAGCTCATTAATTAGATTGAGCATGAGAACCAAAATACTTGATGTGGTGTTATTGACTTTGGAGTAATGTCCCTTTAAAATATAAATATTCAAATGAGCCAAACAACTGGATGCTGTCAAATGACCACAGGCTCTGCTCTGTAACATTCGGGGCACAAGCTATGTCTGGAGATTATTCTGTAACTATATTTATTCTTTAAATATTAGTTTACTTCAAATAGAGTTTTAAGGAAAAGAAATCCACATACCTGATTTGCAATAGATTTAGATAACAAGGGAATGTGAATACACTGCAAGCTTAGAGTTACTTGTTAGAGCTGGTTGATTCGCGAGGACCAGCTGTGAGTAAAACCACCCTGGCAAAGTACAGTAGTTTATCGTACAAATGTGCTACCGTAAAATTCAGACCCATTGATAGTCTGTCACATGAAAACCAACCTACTAAAAAGACCTTTCACAGAAAATTAACAAAACCAAGGTGAATTCCAGGAAATGTAGTATCTATTAAGAATGTTATTTTTTCTCTGGAAAAGCTCAAATTGATGTGAAGAAGAATCTGCTGGTTTCGATCTGGTCAACATTTGTCAATCAACATTACTAAAACAGATGGTCTGATCATTACCTCATTGCTGTAATTGGGACCTTACCATGCATGATTTTACTGCTGTGTGTCCTATGTTGTAAAACTGACATGGAGATGGAGTTTGAATGAATACGAAAGGTTTAGAGGGATATGGGCCAAAGGCAGGCAAATGGGACTAGTTTAGTTTAGGATACTTAGTCGACATGGACGAGTTGGACCAAAGGGTCTTTTTCTGTGCTGTATGACTCTGTGACTACGGGTTAGGAGGTTGAGGGAGAAAAGAACAGAAGATACTTTGTCTTGAAAAGTAAGATTGTTGGTTTGGTGGAGAGATTGAGAATGTGCTGAAATATCATTATCCTGCAAACTCATGAGCACAGCTCCAACCAGTGAAAGAAACATATAAAACCAGTAGATTCAGGGCATGAGATGGGTATGGTGATGTGTGCAGGTAATGTTAATTGATGAAATGAGCTAAAGTGGAGTTAAAATCACGATTAGCAATGGGGATCTTAAGTGAAGAAAGGAAGTGACTAGCAAGTAATGGATAGAATTGGAGAATGGAGCAACTTGATAGAGGGCTGCTGTCGGGGTTTCTTCTTGTACAATCTTTACATGGAATGACTTCTATCGCTCTGTCCTCCTTCTGCTGTTGCTACTCCTGCTTACCTTTCAATCAATTTGACCATCAAGACTGCAGTCATTTTTCTTTCCTTAGTTGAAATAAAGTCCTTTTGTACTCATTGCATATGAAATGTCAGTAGAATGAACATTGATCCTATACATAATCAGCCTAAACATGTACAACTCATTCTTGCTGCATTTTATATTCTATTGATCCAGACTTTCAGCCTAGCTGCCTAAACTAACAGCTCAATGATATTTAAAAGATTTCATTCATTCCATTATCAATCACTTCTGGTTTCCCACAGGTTCCCTTTCAAGCTATAGCTTAGATATCTCAATTACAAGGAAAATGTATATATTGTACTTAGAAGGAATTACTTTTGGAAGACTGAAGATAAGAATAATAGATTGAATATGTCAGAAAATCATCAAGTATCAGATTGTTTTCAGAGTTGAAATATTATTTTCTTCACTAAGGTTTGACTGTTTCTTGTCAAAATTCTTCCCCTTGATGTGTCTCCATTTAAAGTCAACTTGCTTCCGTTATCATTTCTATACCAAACCCTAATGTGATGAGTAAGTAGAATTTGTCAAATCTTTCAAAGCTTGCACTGCATTCCTCTAAACTCAATGGCCTACAAATTTAATTATTACAGCCTTCTTTTCTGATTCCAGCTGGTCGAATGAGCTGTGAATTTCCATCAAGGGGGGATTCTACGGGGATTGTGATTATGTGATTCATCCATGTGCCTTCAATTTAATGCAAGTAGCATGCAGAGTTCACACCGTCTATTCTTTTGAAAGTTTGCTGGCTGCAACCAGCATTATCACTTTATACATTGACTGCAACGTTAGCAGTGATTCCAAAGTTGTGGCTTCCTAGAGTCACTCAAATTTTCACTGCAGTGGTTAAGTCAAAGGGAAGGGATGTAATGGTTGGAACAAGTGATGGCACTCATGCAAGAAGTGAGTCTGACCTGCAAAGCAGTGAAGAATGGCACAACATGAGTTAAAACAGTCTCTAAGGCTTCAGATTGTGAAACGAATACCATGGTGAAGGAAGTGAAAAATAAAAGTAATATGCACCATCTGCAGGGAGACATGTGGCCACCCAGACACATGGTCAAAAGATATTGGAAGCAAATAAGTTTGGTGATCAATGCCAGGTTGCCAATGCCATGAATCTGGAATTAGTGTCACAAGAAGTTCAGTAAGTGATTAAGATCAGTGAATTCATCTTCAAATGTCATAACCTACCAACTGCAGCTGTAGCCTCAGTTACTGCTTAAATAGCCACAGCCCATCTTACAATCTAACCTACTGACAATCTCTATCAATCAGGGTTCACATTCATTTATGTACCTCCCTCTCGTACAGCCAGCACTGTTACAAGAACCATACCCACTTTGTATATCCAGCACACAATGTTAACTGTTCAACATGGCAACCACATCAGCCAAACAGATTGCACAACACCTAATGATGGACTTGTTCAAACTTGGAAGACAAAATGGTACACAGCAGGAGGCAGTAGAAGCATTAGAGCACTTGCATGTCCTAATCATTATGGAGTAGGGGACCTCCGTGACTTTTTTTACTCAAAAGTGGATGGTGAATTATGAGATGAAACAAACATCACCAATTCCAAACTGGACAGAGACAGATGCATTAAAGTTCATTTCCATAGTCATCTTCAGAGCCACATAATCAGCCATGATCAATTTAAATGGCACAGCAGGCTCAACAGGCCATGTGGCCTACTCTAGCTCTATATCTCATGTTCACCGGCAATGTGCTCTTTGCCCTACACTGGGGTCAGAAGTTGATGCAATAGAATTTGGCAGATTTAAATAAAGACATGCTTATGGACACTTCAGGTGATTTTCTTCACAGAAGTTCGGGTACAAAAATTTACTGAATTTTGGGTCACAAGCCTATGTTTTTCTGAAAGCCCTTCTCCTCCCTTTTCCAGAACTGAGTCCTATCCTGTGTGAACTCTGTCCAAACCATACAATGTTACAAAAGAAGTGCCAACAAGGGCAACAAGAACTGTTTGTAACCGATTTACATACAACTTTGTAATCAGTCAGTGATCTTTCAACATCTGCCACCTCACTCCTTGAAGACCTCTCAAACTTAAAATGAATACAGAAATACAAACACTCATTGGAAGGACAAGAAGGACTTGCACAGTAACTTAGCTGGAAATAGTTGAGCCTTTTAAATGGCACTGGTAGTGGGAAGGGGAGGTTCTGGAGCAGGAGCATCCCCTCCTACTGCTGAAAATGTGTAAGATTATCAGCAGGCACTAGCTGGAGCTTTGAGCTTGAACATTGTACATCTGGCATCAAATAAGCAAATTGACATCATGGTCTGTCAGTTTTGCATAGTTCCAGTAGACGTTTATTTTGTGCATCCTACTAATATAGCTGTGACTGCAACGCACCCCACAAGTGCACCATTTTGGAGATCTAAGGGATTCATAACCCTGAAAAATAAGTGCTAAAATTGCAGGATTCATGAAATTATTCCTTTAATTTGATCTTTGATCGCAGTTTCTCCCTCCTTTCAAAAGCCCTCTGAGACAAGTATGAAGTATGATATTACTATAGTATATCAATATACTTTATCTAGTACAATTTGCTGCATGATAGGGATACTGTAAGCTGGTAATTATTCAGAGACAGATAAATTGTGAGAATTGCTAGTGAGCACAAAGTGGCAGTGGTGGGATTAACCATCATTCTCCAATGGAATGAAAGTTCATTGATTTTAAAGGATGTATGGCATCATATAATATCATACAGTAATCTGAAGAGCTACTTCACAAAAGCAGCCAGCAATGAGTCATCAAATATGAAGGAATCATTCTGACTGATTAATACTGAGTGGTTGCTTTCAATTTCACATCCTTTGACAGGGAACAATGTCCAATAGTATCTGCTGATGGTTCATGAGGAGAAAAGTATGTGGAACGTTTTGATAGAGAATATGTTATAGTTCCTTACTAAGCCACATAATACATCTCTTAAGCCTGCTGTACATTTATACAACACAACATCGTGAATCATTTATCTTTCTCTGTGCTTCTCTCCTCTCCTAATGATATTGACCCAGATTTTCACAGGGTCAGGTCAACTCCAGAACCATTTAGCATGGCAGGCGGGCCCTCATTCCAGGACTCCTGTCTCATTCCTGGTGCCAGCAAATTCCGATGACTAGCCTGCTCTCCGCACGCCCACCCTGGCTTGCTGTATTGCAGAGGCAGACATCTCATAATGTGTTGTGAATGTTTTTGAAGTCAGTCAGCTTCTGTGTGCCTCATGGTTCTTCAATGAAGCCAAGAATGATCATCTGAATAACCATACAGACATAGACAAAGGAGACAAAAACAGAAGTTGCTGGAAAAGCTCAGCAGGTCTGGCAGCATCTGTGAAGAAAAAAAATCAAAGTTAACATTTTGGGTCCGGTGACCCTTCCTCAGAACTGGACAACAGAGATCATAGACTGACTTATAGACAAAGGAAGTCACAGGAATAATAACTTATGGTAACCTCAGCAAAAAATAAATCAAGCAAAGTAAACAATCCTCTTCAGTTTGACCAAAGAGACTGTGCTGAGGTAATACTTTTGCGAGGCTTGGAGCTCAAGCAAACATTCATAAGAGGCCCAGGCAAAGAACCAAATACCAGGCCAACTGTTTCTGATCATAAAGTTCCCAGAGGAGTTCATGATTGTTTGGAAGAGTTGCAAAGTGGATAATGCCTTTTACTGATACAGTATTGGCCTTGGCTGTTTGACATGTTTATAGGGCTTTAGATACAGCAGTTAGTTTCAAAGCAGATTTCTGAATGGGTGTTGTTCTTTTTTTCTTCAGCTTATCAACAGTTCCTGAGCTCGAGCTGGTATGGGAGACATTGAGGTTGTAGGATACAAGGAGGTGGCATGGAGAGGGCAAGGGAAGTGTATAGGGTGGGGGGGGGGACAGGGATTGTAGTGAGAGAGTGTAGGGGGCGAATATTAGTGGAATTTACTACATTTTGTACAACTGGAGTGAAGTACCAGAGAACTGAGGCAGATCTTTTAACCAGCCCTGCTTCAACATGCACTTTCCTCCACTCTGTTTCCAGGATTAGCAAACCTGACATTCTTTTAACCTGGCCTCTTTGAAGTAAAAACTGCGTACAATTGGACCCTTGAACTCATGTGGGAAATTTCCGACTCAAACCACCTGCCTTGGCACTACCACTAATATCTTACATACATTCAAATAAACAATAGTATATTCCATCAAATGTGAAATCCTGCCCTCTTCTGAAACTTCAATTTCCAGTGGGATTCATCAGGCAACGAGTTTGGAGCAGGAACACTGGTCCGTTTTCTCTCCTCAAACCAGAGGTCCAGCAGATACTAATAACAGCCTTAGTGCTATCCAAGCAGATGTCAATGAGTAAACCAAAGGACATGAATTTCTGTGGAACTTAAGGCAGATGTCCCAAAATGTTTCAAAAACAATGAATAGTCTTTTAAGCATCATCATTGATATGATGTGTAGTGAAAACAGTTTGCCAACAGGAAGTTCCCACAAACTAATATGTATATGATATATTTCTTTATCGTGTTAATTAAGGGATCCTTACTGGCCCAAAATACCCTGAAACATTCCCAGACTCTTCTTCAAAATAGTGCCTTGGAATCTTTAACATCCACTCAGGAGGACAAAGAAGGGAACTACACATCTCACTCATGAAATGCATAGCTCAGGAAATTGATAGAGTCCTTGGTGGAACAGGATTTACATCCCTCTTAGAGATACATTGTGTATGTTGAGTGAGCTTGAAAGCAACTTCACATTTACTGATATAAAAATACAATAACTGCAGGTATTTCCTCCATGTTAGAACTGGAAAACTGAGCCTTCATGAAACTGTGTTTCCGAATATTTCCTAAATGCAGGGTTTACTGTGACATGAAATGCAGGAAAGATATGACAGGCTATTTTACCGAATAAACATAAAGCTGCAAGATAACATGGATCACTTCAAGATTATCAATGTATTTGATAAGGTAGGTATAGAGAGAAGATGTTTACACTTGCATGAGAGACAAGGGCAGAAAATTATATGGGTGGTGGTGGGGGGGCAGAGGAGGGGGATTGGTTAGTGGAGAAAATAGATGCTTACTCTTCCTGAAAGGAAAGTCTGCTGTGAGCTGCTGGAATAGAACGAAGCCCAGTCACAGCCACAGCTCACAACATCACCTCAGCATGGAAATTCTGGCCCTTAATCGGTGGGGGGTGTCCCATTCTTTAGAGCTGCCAGCTAGTCTGATTGAGCAGCAGATCCATCACAACAGGGGATGCCAACACTGAGCACTGGGCACTGCCACAACAGCCAAAAGAGTCCGGAGGATGACCCTGGCTGCTCCAAGAATGAAAGTTCTTGGACATTAATGTAGGGAGAGCTCATGGAAGAGCAAGAGGTGGAGTGGGGGGTGTGGGGGTCTGCAGAAGAATGGATGAGGTGGCATTCAGAGGATGGTGCCTCCAAAGCACACAGGATACCTTCCAAAGGATGTTCTTATATTACCATAAGGTACAGGAGCAGAATTAGGCCATTTGGCCCATTGAGTCTACTCTGCCACTCAATCTTGGCTGATATCCTGCCTTCTCTCCAAAACCCTTCCTGGCTTTGTTCATGTAAGTATATAAAAACTGGCTGCTTGCTTCTGTCTGACTGTTAAATTTTGTCTTGTCTGGCTTATTATCAGGGTCAATCGAGACTTTAACAAGCTCAGTGGATGATTTTTTAAATTTCCATACGGTGGTGTGGCCGCTAATTTCAACATCCGTCTCATATATCCTCCAAATTATGTTGTCAGCTTGGGAGTGAGTGGTGAATGTAATAGATCTGGCGTCTTCTCTTCCCATTTTATGTGCCCGCTACTGAAAACCAAACCACCAAGGTCATGTACCATCCACCCTCAGAACTAAGGGCTGTCATGGAGCAAGCCCAGTAGAAAACACCGGAAGAGACTCCTTTACCCAGGCTGTGGTTAGAACATGGAACTTTATACAATGTGAAGTAATTGAGGCGACCAACAAAGCTTTACTCAAAAGTATTGCAAGATACATCTGAGGAAGAAAGCAGTGGAATCATTTGCAACAACATTAAGAAGGAGTGCTGTGGAACAAAGTTCATGTGGAGCATAAACATCAGCGGTGGGCAGGTTATGAGCTGCATGATCTATTTCTGAGCAGCAAAAATATGCAAATTTAGATAAAGAAAGAATTAAATGTGAATAATGTTTGCATGATCTGGGGATATGTCAAAACTCTTTACAGCCAATGAATTGTTTTTGAAGTGCAGTCATTGTTGTGATGTAGGAAATGTTGAAACCAATTTGTGTGCAATTCAGTCCCACACTAACGCAACAATGTCCATTTAATCCATTTTAAAAATGTTGCTAAGGTCAAATATTGGCCAGGGCCCCCAGACGGGTGGGGCTGTGTGGGGTGGGGGAAGCATCTCCTCTCCCTCAGTTGATCAAAAGATGCTTCAGTGCTTGAAACTCATGAATCTACCAAATCAAACTGTGTTCTCTCTAATTGATGTTGACAGGTTAAACAGTTAGAAATGAGGGTTTGGAGCCAGGCTAAAGTCTGATAATGTCAAAATGGCACACAATGGCTTAACTGCAGAACGAATTGAGGATGGCATGTTTAATTAAACAGTTCCTTAAGATCATCATGAAAAATGACTTGAGAGGTAGCCAGCTGTGTGAAGAATTCAATCAAAAACTGCTGCCTGTCTGGGCTCAGTTGGTAGCTCTCTTGTCTTTGAATCAGTAGCTGGCAGATCCTAATCAGCCTTCAAGGATTTTAGCATTTAAATGCAATACTGAAGGAACTGCACTGTCAGAGGTGCCATCAATCAGGCACAACATTAAACTAGGCTCTGCCTGACCTCACAGGATATAAGAGATCCCATAACACTATTTATGAAAAAGCAGTTCAGTTTTCCCCTATATCCTGGCTAATATTTAGACTCAAACAACAGATGATCAGGAATAGGAGCAGGAGTAGGCAATAGTGCACCTGCTCTCTGCTGTACCATTCAATAAGATCATGGTTGATATCATTCTTCAACTCTGTTTTCCTACTCAAATGCTGTAGTGAATTGTGGTCTATGGGGCCTTTTTGTAAAATGAACACTGTGCTGTCTCCATCACATCAGTTCTGGGCCCAGGAGGGCTGACACAGTTCATGCAGAAAAAGCAGCTGGCCCTCCTCCATGACATGATCCCTGTCCTCACCTTGCCATAGGCAGAAAAAAGCAGCAGGGACAGGACAAGTCCCTCAATTGAACAGTTTAAGAGCTCAGTAGGCCCAAGGGTGGACAGGTCACCAAACATCTCCACTGCTTCATCAAATTTTAGACCATTTGGTGGCAGGTGGAAGGGCAGCAGGACGGCCTATTCCTGCCTTAAAACCACGAGTGGGGAGCTTAGAATCCAGCCCAAAAACTTGATCGACCATTGTCTTGAACATATTTAATGACTGAGCATCTACAGCTCTCTGAGGTAAAACATCCAGAAGAACATTGAGAGGGATTGTGAGTTCGAGTTTATGGTGCAGTTTACGTGTGGCCATAGGTTTGCTGTATCATGTTCTGTTTGATCAGGACTATAGTACATTATAGCACAGGAGGAGACCATTTGATCCATTGTGTTAGTGATGACTCTGCTAGAAAAATTCTAAATTAGTTCCATTGTTCTACTGACTCCCTATTATCTTGTATCTTCCTCTTTCTATTCACTTCAAAGAAAGAAACCTTTTTTGAAACTTCCATTAAAACACCTCTTTGATTTCCCTGCTGCGGTGGAAGAAGTTCCCAGGGTGGCTCTTTGTTTCTTGCTTGAAAAAGGGGCAGCCAGGAATTGAAAATCAGGGAGAGAATTGTGCCAGGAGGGGCTCATAGTGCTGGGCTATTTGTGCTGCCCCATTAGTGCCTGAAATTGGTCCCAACCTGGGAAAGTAGCACCCATAACTAAACAGGCATTAGGTTTTAGTACATGGACAGGGGTTCTTCATAGTTTTAGTGAATGTTAGAAACACCAACTTTAAACTAAACTCAGGTCCGCTTAAATTGATGTAAAATATCCAATGACATTATTCAAGGAAAGACGGACAAGTTCTCTCTGGGCCAGTACCTCTTTGTTGTTTGTGCGATCTTGCTGTGTGTAACCTGACAGTTGTCCTTCCCTACATTACAACAATGGCTGCACTTCGAAAGCTTAATTGGCTGCAAATCACTTTGTGACGCCCTGGAGTCACAGAAAACATTATATAAACGTAAGCCTTCCTTTATTTGCTTGAATGATTGGCTGACTGTGGAGAGATAATTCAGTAAGAGTAAATACCCTTTGATTGAGGATGTGAAAAATGAAATAACTGAATAGCGCAACATTTTCCATGGTGCGCACAAAATATTTTAGAAATAATTGGCATCAACAGACAAAAAAAATTACAATATCATTTTTTATTCAGCTGAACATTCAATATTGATGCACATGTTCAATCTGTTACAGTTCCAAAATAGGACACATTAATAATAACTATGACATTGAAAAATAAGTGAATAATTACAATATCATTAATTCCAGATTCAGCATCCTCCTTGAACAATACCCAGAATTGTGAAGGAGCAATTCACACCATCGTAATGTCTCCTGGCGGGTAGCTTTGTAGATGCCTGGAAAAATTCCCTGGAAAAAGGCCACTTAAGAGCTCCTTCCTGCTCCAACTCAGTTTTGAGGTTGGGAGGGTGAGTTGAGAAAGTGAAAGACAGGTGCAGCAGGTTACCCTGCTCAGGCTTTGAGTAGGTTGAGTAGGCCCACGTCATGGACTCCTTCACCACATTGGATGGTCCCCTCCAAGAAAATGCCGTCCCATGGATACCATAAACCAAACTCACATACACACACACAAGCTTGGTAAACCAAAGCATTATTTACTGTTGTTGAATCACATTGAATCATGGTAACCACTCTCCTCCTTATTGATGGATGTAAGCCAGTTGTAGTGGAGTCATTTGTGTTGAGTTTCTCTTATCATGGAGGCATTTAATATCAAAGAAGAAACTGGCACCCTGACCAAAGAACTGCATCGTCCGTATGAGAATGGGGAAAGGTAGAAAGGTAGTGGTAAAGACACAGGTTTTTAAACTTTTATTGAAACTATGAGGGAACTGTGCTCTGTTGTTTCTGTGACCATAAAGTTAAGCAGGTTGGAGATAAGATCCCAGCCTGTTCTTCTTCAAGGCTAAAGACCAGACAAAATACTTCTGGCAATGGCATCAAACATGACAATGATATAACGAAAAACTGATTAAATGGGCCAAAATCAGTTATTATATGACACACAGTTACAGCAAAGAATAAAATACAGGGTTAAAATTGCAGAGCAACTCATGACTCAGCTAAGGCATCTATTCTGTTTGGTCTGTTTAGTCACCTGAAGATGAGCTGGGAGATCTGTTGATCGATTGACCACCTGAGACAGGCTCTTGTTCACAGGAGTTCTAAACAAATAGTGTCTTTGTGAGAATAAAATGCTGCTACATTAAATAGAATAGTATCCAAGTTGATGTGTGCCAAGGATATCTGGGCCAGTACCTTTAGACTGAATAATGAGGATTTACAGTGCTTCTTTCCTCCAGGCTTGTCCATCCAGATCTGTCTGGCCCCCACCTCCAAACTGGCTTTACCTCCCCTTCCTACCATGAAACCCCAACATTTACCAGGTTGTGGACCTGGTTTCCAGGGCCTGGAGCTTAAGAGCATCTTGTAGTCCTAGTCCTGATGCCACTGGGATGCCAGAGCTTCCAGCAATTCCATGTGAGACGCGGGAGTACCTTCTTCAGGCAATGAATAGTACAATGGGCTATATTCCCTTCTGATGCATTGCATGGCAGACCTTTACCATTCTGCCACACGGAAAACCCTAATGTTTATGGCAGTAGTACATTTACATTTTGGTGTGCAATTACATTAAACTATTGCACACAGAAACTGATTGGCTTCAGCTGTTGCTGTTGTAGTTGCAACCACTCCTAGGTCAGGTGATGATACATTTGCTTAAAACAAAAGAAAGAACAAGGGATGTTGTATACTGGTAATATAAGGGAGCAACACTTACTTAAGGATAGAATAGTGTTGTCATATAAATACAAGCATATTAAACAATTAATCAAAGGATTGAGTATCTGCAGTTGTTGGCAAAGAAAATCTAATTTATTATTTTCTATGAACTTGATTTGGTTTGTAGTTTGTATTAAACTGAAATCTACAGGTTAAATTCTGTAGTTGCCAGCCTTAAGCAAGGCTTTAACAAGGCTTCCAACAGCAGAACAGTTAAATTTACAAACCAGTTGAAACTGGAAACTGGAATAAATCAAAATAGTGTGGATGCCAGAAATCTCAAATAGAAACCTAATGTGCTGGAGAAACTCAATATGTCTGACAGCATCTGTAAAAAGAAAAACAATGTTAATGTTTTGAGTCCAATATGACTCTTCTTTGGTTCTGCATGTCTGCTGAAATTGAATTATTGTTAATTAACTCATATAGGCCCTTTGGCATGGGAGCATATAAAACTAGCCTATTTAGTGTGACAGTACAGCATTGTGACTTATAATAGTGTGGGAATTAACTTATAAGGGAGTGAAGGGCACAAAGGGAAACAGGAGTTTTCTGAAACTTCTTCATCCTGAGGAATTGAGTCTTACTATAATACAGGTGAAGTAGTTCGTTATTTGGTGAGTATCTGGTAAGTGATTAGTCAAATTTGGGAAGTTGTGGTGAATCAAAGAGTGGAGCCAAGGCCATTAAGAAAGTTATTACTATGAGAAATGATAAACGGACCATGACAGGATGAAATCAAGACACGAATCTAGGAGTCAAAAAATAGATAAGACTAAAATTTATGAAGAAAGTAAAAAGATAAAACTAAAGGCCCTGTATCTGAATATACATCACAATTGAAACAACACAGATGAACAGAGAACACAAATAGAAATGAATAAGTATCATCTGGAAGTCATTACAGAGATATGGTTGAAGGATGACATAAATTGTGACCTGAATGGTGAAAGGTACAGGTCATTTAGGAATAACAGGAAACCAGGAAAAGGTGAACGAGTGGTTCCATTAGTTAAAGATGCTATTAGCACAATAGAGAGGCATGGCTTCAGTTAAGGAAACCCAAATGTGGAAGCAGTTTGGGTAGAAATGAGAAATGATAATGGCAAGAATTCACGTGTAGGAGTGGAGTATAGGCCCCTAACAGTTATCACATTATAGGGAGGAGAATAAAGGAAGAAATAATGAGAGCTTGTCAGAAAGGCATTGGAACATAACAACAGGAGTAGGCCATTCACCCATTGAGCCAGATCTACCATTCAATAAGATTATGGCTGATCTGTGGCCTAACTCCAAATACTTGTCTTCAGCCTATATCCCTTAATAATTATGCTTAACAAAAATGTCTTGACCTCAACTACATCAGAAAAGTTGAAGGGGATTCACAATATAGGTACATACACGAAGGTATATGGGTTAACTATGACAAAAAAAAACATACAGGGAGATGTTGCAAGATGTCATACTTCTGAAGGTTCATGGTACATTGCCACTACCCATTTTAATGATGTCATACACATTCTGTGAGTTTAGGCAAGAAATTTTACTCAGCTTTCAGAGGGAGGAGATGTGTACATAGCTTGCCAAGATCCTTGTATGTATGCCTCATCAACTGTAGTTTAGCTCATTGCTATCATACAGTTCTTGGGTGGCAGTGTATTTTGCCAACAGCCCTTACTCATTTCCACAATAGAAGGTGGTAGTAGTGGCTTACAGTTCATGCACCGAGCAGTCATCTGAGAAAATATCACAGAGAAACAGAAAATAGATACAGGAGTAGGTCCTTCAGCCCATCAAGCCCATTCCACCATTAAACTTGATCATGGTTGACCTTCTGTTTCAATGCCATACCACCACTTTCTCCCAATGACCCTTGATGCTCTTAGTCTCAAGAAATATATCTACTTCATTCTTAAAAAAAATTAGCTCTGTGGGCTGTAAATCATTTAGGACCGAAATAAGGAGAAATTTCTTCCCCCAGAGAGTGGCAAGTGGTATTCTCTGCCAAAGAAAGTGGTCGAGGCCAAAGCATTGTATGATTTTGAGGAGGAGTTGGATATAGCACATGGGGCTAAAGTGATCAAAATATGGAGTGGGGGTGGTGGTGGTGGTAAACCAGGAACAGGCTGTTGGAACTGAAAGAACTGCAGATGCTGTAAATCAGAAACAAAAACTGAAATTGCTGGTAAAGCTCAGCAGGTCTGGCAGCACCTGTGGAGCAAAATCAGAGTTAACGTTTCGTGTCGAGTGACCTAGTTCTGAGGAAGGGTCACTTGACCTGAAACGTTAACTCTAATTTCTCTCAACAAATGTTACCATACCTGCTGAGCTTTTCCAGCAATTTCTGTTTTTGTAACAGACTACTGAGTTGGCTAATCAACCATGATCATAATGGTTGGCACAGCAGACTCAAAGGGCTGAATGGCCTACTCCTGCTCCTATTTTCTATCTTTCTATGTTAAATATATTCAATGACTTGGCCTCCCCAGTTTTCTGTTGTAGCGAATTCAACTGGTTCACCATCCTCTGCATGAAGGTATCTCTCCACATCTCAGTCTGAAATGGCCTACCATGTATCCTGAGACCATGATGTCTGAAAACCTGGCCAAGAGAAATGTTATCTCAGCGTCCAGTCTGACCAGCCCTGCAGGACGTTTTATGTTTCAATGATATTCCCTTTCATTCCTCTAAACTCCGGACTCTACAGGCCCAATTTACTCAATTTCTCCTCATATGACAAGCCTGCCATCCCAACAATCAATTCGGTGAACATTCATTGCACTCTCTCGATGATAAGTATAACTTTTCTCAGATAAGTTGACTAAACAATCACAATTATAAAGTGCTGTTGATAGCAAAATAATTATATCATGGTTTATTTAACATTATGACAATATATAACTGATCATGAGGATTAAACTACAAGATTTAAGTTCATTAGTCATACGTCACAAGGGACCATCGGTATCTCCTTCCATCAGAGATTCAACAGTTGATTATTCAAGGCTTGAGACAGTGCCACTCCAAAGCATGGGACAAGATGAGGAGGTAGGTCTCCACAAGCTACCTGCATTGTGTTAATGTTATTCTGCATCTCAGAATAGTCACCTAATCAATAGAGATAACAAGGTGTAGAGCTGAATGAACACAGCAGGCCAAGCAACATCATAGGAGCAGGAAGGCTAGCTATGTCCCTGCAATCTATACTAACAAAGCACATAAGAAATATTCCAGGATTGACCTCTACTTCACTGTATATGTTATGGCTTCCCTTGTCTTTAGCAATAACAAAATCTTGACTTGGTTCTATGCATTCCTTTGATTTAAATCCTAGTTTTACTAAGACATTGTGAAACATAAGTTCACAACTGTTCAGAACAACTTAAACATAGTCAAACTTAAAACTTCAAGTAAACATTGAACAAATGTTTAGTTATGCAATACAATTTGTAAATAGAAATATATCGTTATATCTAACATTTTAAAAAACAGGATACACTGAAAAACAATTTATTCAAAAAATATTTTGTTATATTTCAGATTCTACCTTAATCCTTTGTGATTACCCCAATCTTTAGTTTGCTGTCAGTAAAATGATTAAAAAGTGAAACATGATCAGTCCTTTCATTTGTTGGCTTAATGTGTATTTTTTTTTATCTGCAGGCAGTTTAGTCTGCTTGATTTCATTACAATTGCTGGATGTTAGAGTTCCCCTATCTAAGGTGCCAGAGTCAAATTGATGATAAGAAAGGTGAAATACACAGCGCAGACCTTTCTTCAATGTGAGGATGAAATTTCACCTGTCATCACTGATGACGAAATTGAGGCCAATACTTAAATAAGGCAGAGCAGAATCAGGGAAATGAATTCCTAATTTCCAGAACAATATCAATTTAAACAAATAGCAAACTCAAAAGTATAACACAGTGTGGAGCTGGAGGAATACAGCAGGCCAGGCAGCATCAGAGGAGCAGGAAAGCTGACGTTTCCGCTCGGGACCCTTCCTCAGAACCTTTTTCTAAAGAAGGGTCCCGACCCAAAACGTTAGCTTTCCTGCTCCCCTGATGCTGCCTGGCCTGCTGTATTCCTCCAGCTCCACACCTTGTTATCTCTGACTCCAGCATCTGCAGTTCTTACTATGTCCAAACTCAAAAGTATGCTTTAAATTCTGTACAGCAGCAAACACCTTCTGACATGAACTGACTCTGGCAACCAATAATACATTTATAAGTTTATATCACAGGTGTTGGGATCACCAGCCTTTGGGGAGAAAACTAATATTAACATTCAAGGAGAGAGATGTTGTTAGGTCCATGCAACTCTGCACAATTAGGTGGGCCTCCAAGCCAGATGAGGTCAATGTTGTTTAGAATCATTAGCCAGTTGAATTAGGCACTCAAAACCTTTGCATAAGGTCCTCACAAGGTAAATACCATCTTTGACTAGCAAAATTATGACGTCTACCACGTAGAAAGACAAGGGCAGCTGATGCGTAGGAACACCATCACCTGCAAGTCTCTGTCCAAACCACAAACAGCTCGACTTGGAATTATATCGCTGTTCCATCTCTATCATTGGGTCAAATCCTGAAGCTTAATTCCTAACAGCACTGTGGTATACTTACCCCTACCCCCACCCCACCACCGCCCACCACCCCACCCCCCCCCACCCACATGCCAGACTGCAGCAGTTGAAAAAGACAACTCATTACCACCTGCTCCAGCACAATTAGGGATGGATAGTAAATTCTCACTGAGCTAGTGGTGACAATATCCTATATGAATAAGAATTACATTTATGACAGTTTATACATGATGATATTGGTATGAATGGAAGAATTTTTACTTGAAATTGACTGTCAGCATTGTTCAGTGTTTCTATCCCTCAGCTCCTGACAATTACATTAAAAACACAGTCAATTTTTAACAAAGTTTTTAATTTAATAAACTTTTTTTTCCTCTCCTGGAGATGTTGATTCTTGCCATGTTACATTATTCAACAGGAATTTGGGTCATGCATGTTTCTTAATTAATCTCCAGGACCCTGCCGCAAATAAATTTGAAGAAAAATCAAGACACTCAGAAGAGATAGTAGGAACTGCCGACGCTGGAGTCTGAGATAACAAGGTGTAGAGCTGGATGAACACAGCAGGCCAGGCAGCATCAGAGGAGCAGGAAAGCTGACATTTCAGGTCTGACCCGAAACGTCAGCTTTCAAGACACTCAGAAGATTGTGTTTGTTTCAATTCTTTTGAGTTTTTTTCATTCAGTAGTTTTAAAAATATTGAAGATGGGCTAGAGGTGGTGGTGATACAGGCTATTTGACTAACAGTCAAAATTAATCCAGCTGGCTCCTTTTCTTTTTCAATTGGTCATGGGAAGACCCTGAGATGGATCAATGGTGGGAGAGGGATTATTCAAGACAAGAGTTCATCTGCACGAAACCTCTAGAAAAACACTCAACTGGAGCTTCCAAGCTTACCTGGGGTACCTGAAGCTAATATTGGAACCTGGAAGGGAAAATATTCTGTCACCTAGCACTGGAATAGCCATCAACTCAATAAAATACCCTTTCCAAAGTAAAAGCAGAAATGTATTTTATTACGGCTAATCGGTGGTAAGATTCAAGCTGTGGGTGCTTATGACCTTTCTCAGCAATAAACCTGAAGCTTTTAGTGACTTTGATGGATACAGATACAGCAAATAATCAAGAGATCAGAGGACAGTGACTGTAGCACACACGTAAGAAATATCCAACATAAAATAATCCAGAAAACTGATGGAAATGGAAACACATCAATTATGGAAGTTCTGGGACTATAGCAAGAGTGTAACAGATTTGTGCTACTTGCTGTGAGGTTGGTGTCACGTCTATGGAAGAATGGTTTTAATCTGCCTTGACTTCTAATGTTTAGCACCCATCTGCTGAAAGCGATTGTAACAGACTATTTGAAGTACAGGTACAACAAGTTCCCAGCACCAGTACCAATTTCATCTTTAATGCATCTTTTGTAGAAAAGGAAACATTGTTGAGCATTTTGCAACCTTGAAAATGCATATAACTTTTATCAATGTGACAGTTTCTATCTTCTATTTTAATATTCTCTGATGGGTAAGTTTTGCCTTTGATAATTTCAGCATTCATTCTACTTCTTCACTTTTATAGTATTTATTGAAACAAAGTCAGCATAACTGCAAAATGTAATATGATTTCTTAGAGCAGAGAAGGTTAAGGGTGAGATTTGACAGAGCTGTTCAAAATCATGAATGGGTTTGATAAGAGTGAAAAAGGAAAACCTATCTCTCATCACAGAAAGAGCCAGTGGACACTGATTTAAGATACTAGCAAAAGAACCAGAGTGTGATGAGGAGAAACATTGTTGTGAAGTTGATTGTTGTGATCTAAAATGCATTGCCAGAAAGGGTAAACACAGTGTGGAGCTGGAGGAACA
>NC_063358.1:17778815-17798277 GCF_021869965.1 Rhincodon typus | reverse complement strand
AACGTCAGCCTTCCTGCTCCTCTGATGCTGCTTGGCCTGCTGTGTTCATCCAGCTCTACACCTTGTTATCTCAGATTCTCCAGCATCTGCAGTTCCTGCTATCTCTAAAGCATAGTCCAATTTGATGAACAATATTGGAAAATCCTCTGACCAATCTAGGTGACCAAACCAGTCCATGAATTTGACTCTCACCTTAAATTCTGTGCACTGTCTTCCTGCTGCAAGTGAAGACATTTGGAAGGCTATGGTTAAAGCACTAACTAGAGACCTTTATTTTAGAGGACCGGTGATTGGCTTGTTGTGCCAGATGGTCTCCTTCCGTGCTGCAGGATTCTATTAAAACAGAGACAATTACTTTGGAATCAGAACATTCTGCACAGATGCTGAAATAGGGTATCTACTTCAATTAATTTGAACCATTCTACAGTCAATCTTGAGAATGTGTTTTTTTTTAATACACATTTGCTGAAAGATTGAGACACAGAGCAAATACCTCTTCTAATGTTCCAACCAACTCTACATCCTAGACAAGTTGCATTCACTTGCGCCTGATACTCTGAGGTTCAGCAGCTCAGGAGACAACACATTCCTTGCAAGATTCTGTTATCTTAATTTAAACTTTACATACCAAGTACCATGATTAATTCTGGTCTTTATTTTGGAAAATAGATGTAGAGACACTGAAGAAGGTGCAAGAAAGATGTACTAGAATAATACTAGAACTGTGAATTCATATTCACTTCAGGTTATTTTCTTCAGAAGCAGTGACCTGATTGAGGTCTGTATTGGTTGTTACACACTTTGGACCTCCTGATTTTCTAAAAGGTACTATATAAATGAAAGTCTGAGATAGTAGGAACTGCCGATGCTGGAGTCTGAGATAACAAGGTGTGGAGCTGGATGAACACAGCAGGCCAGGCAGCATCAGAAGAGCAGGAAAGCCGATGTTTCGGGTCTGGACCCTTCTTCTGAAAATGATGAGTATAAATGATTAATTGATTAATTAATTGATTTATTGATTAATTGTAAATGAAAGTCTGCCTTTCTTTCACTGCAATTTGTAACTAGAAGAGGTTAAAACCCTCTTACATGCTCATGCTCCTTTACCCTGTTTGTTTAACGACACAAGGCTAAAAAGGTGACAGATTGACTACAGGAGTCTCTTGGTCATTGTTTCTGAAGTCAATATCATCAAAAAGCAGCAAGACAAGTTTTAAATTAAAAAGAACTAGGCTAAACTGTTGGTAAGTTTGAATAATTCATATCCTGAGTATGTCCCTTTCAGGTAATCAAAAGAATGCATTATCTTTGTTAAAGGTAGGCCTGAGTTTCTTCCCCCAGTACTTTATTTGTTAATTAGTGTAATAGATGGATGTAGTTAAATTCGAAGAAAGGGAAATGAGGGAAGCCTGAAATCTAATTATGACAAAAGAAAATGCCTCCTTTAATGTTAACTAGATGCTAGTTCTTTGGAAACAGATGGGCTATGCTATGAAATATTATCTACATAGGAGCAGTCTCCATACTCCAAGAATAAATGGATCATGTTTAATACACGAAAGAACTGCAGGACGGCCTTTTGTGCATTCAAATATGCTTATAATAAGATAGCCTATTGCAACTGATTCTTTGAAACTGCATCTTGTAAGCTGCCGTGTACTCATTTAACATACGGCATTTATTGAGAGTATTGTGTAGATTTATAGCATAGAAGCAGGCAATTTATCCTAGAGGATCTATACAAGTGTCTACAATCCATATGAGCTTCCCTTTCCAATTTCAGCTAACACCATCCTATAATATCCTATTTCTCCTTTTTCACTGATAAAACAAGGTGTAGAGCTGGATGAACGCAGCAGGCCAAGCAGCATCAGAGGAGCAGGAAAGCTGACGTTTTGAGTCTAGACCCTTCTTCAGAAATTGATTTCTGAACTTGGCCTGCTGTGTTTATCCAGCTCTATACCTTGTTATCTCACATTGTTACAAGCTGCTTTGTAGCTAATTGTTGTTGAATGTGCAGCCACTGTTGTAATGTAAGCAAGCAGCAGCAAATTTGCTATCAACAAAATCACACAAACAGCAATGAGATAAATGATCAGATACTCTGGGTTGAATTTGACTAGCCTTCTGAAAGAAGACTGGGAGACAGGCAGTGAGACACAGACACAGCAGGCACTATAAAACGTTGGGAGGAGAACTCAATGCTTTCCCATTGGCATAGGGTATTCTCAGTGGCAGCAACATCAGCGCTACAACTTCCCACTGTCTTAAACCATTTATTTGGTCAATTATCAGCCATGTCTCCACCCTACCAGCATTTACCAGTGTCGGGATGGGCCCTTGCCATGAGGAGAGATTGACAGGTAAAGAGTGGCCCCTCTCAGTGGTATCCTGGGCCTGTGAATAGGGGCCATTTCTTACTGGTAAATTCATAGCCCTAGGAGGATCCCCCAGCAAAGTTACACTCTCACAATCTCCCCTGACCCAATTACCAGGGTCTGCCTGCCTAATCCAGGCACAGTACTTACTTGGCCCACACGGATGCCCTATCATGCCCTCTTCCTTAAGCCTCAGCAGTAGCTACCTCTTTCATTGTCGAGGCTTGAATGTTGCCAGGCCTCCATGAGGCTGAGTGCCACTCTTAATTAGACAGTAGTCCCAGTGGTGACCTCTTGAATGTTGACTGGCCTGGGGTCCTAACGTCCACCTGTGTGGTATTGAGAATCTCTTTCAGTCCCTTCCACAACACTTTCAATGTTCAGCTACAATTTCAGTCTCTGTTTTAAATAATATCTGAAAATACCCAGCAGGACAACCATCATCTATGGAGAGAGAAATAGTGCTAATGGCCCAGAGCTTCCAGTCGCTGCTGCAGGAGGACATCAGGCTACTGCCCACATTGTAAATGTGGCCTTACCATTTTACGCTGGAGACTCAGGACCTTCCTGTTAGGCAGCATTGTAGACAGTGTAGATGATAGCATAAAATTATAAAGGAGCAAAACTGTGGCAAATAGTGTTCAAAGTAAGCAAATGTGAGGTTATCCATTTTGGATAAAAAATGCATAGATCAGGGTAATTTCTGGGTCGTATGAACTTCAATACTTAAATCCAAAGAGTCTTGAAAGTTCAGATGCATAGATCTTTAGAATGGCACAAACAGGTTCAGAAAATAATCAAGAAAGCTAATAGAATGCTGATCTTTAGAGCTAGAGACTGGAGTACAAGGATATACAAGTTATGCTGAATTATACTTTACCCTAGTTAGACCCACTTATTGTACTGTCAGCAGAACTGGGCACCACACGTTAGGAAAGATATATTTGCCCTAGAGTGAGTACAATGTAGTTTTATAAGATTGATACCTGGGCTTCAAGGGTTAAGTTATGAGGAGAGATTATACAAATTAGTCCTGTTTTCTCTCGATCTGAGCAAAGTTTTCAAAGATATTACTAGGAAAAGACAGGGTACATAAAGATAACCTATTTCTGCTGGTTGGGGATTCAAGAACTAGTTGGCATAGTCTGAGAATTAGGGCCAGAGCATTCAGGAGAGAAGTCAGGAACCACGTCTACAAACAAAGGGTGGTAGATGTTTGGAACTTTCTTCCACAAATGGTAGTTAATGCTCAGTATGTTGTTAGTTTTAAATCTAAGGCAGACAAACTTTTGATATGCAAAGATATTAATGGATGTAGGCCGAAGGCAAGTATGTGGAATTAAATCACAGATCAGTCATTATCTCATTAAATGGTAGAACATGCTCAAGAGGTTGAATGGCCTTCTCCTGCTCCTATGTTCTTATATATCCATCAGTGAGGTAGATTGGGAGGCCTAGTGGCTGGGTGCAACTCATTCAATGGCTCACCCGCTTCCACATCACAAACTAAAGGCATTGTCCTTGAGGTCTGCCTTCAGTTCAGTTTATTTCATAGTATTTAAATGTACATGTCATCTACTCTCAATTCTAGGTTTTTCCTTTCTTTGTCACGCCTTTGCCCAACACTGCTCTCCACCATCAACATTGCTCACCATTCCACTCCAACACTGTTTATCGCCAAAACATACCAAATATGGAATACCAAAAGAATTCAGTTTTAAAGAGGACACAGAGTTTCAACAATGCACATGTAGTATTGAGCTCTATAACCAACAAGTGCATGCCTCTCAATTGAATTTCTAGGTCACCCTGTCATCTGAGCACTCTGTCTTCTGTATCAAGTACTTGACTTCATGCATAGAAACTTGATGGATGGTGCCTGACACTTTAGAATCATAGAATCCCTAGAGTGTGGAAACAGGCCCTTTGGCCCAACAAGTCCACACTGACCCTTGGAGCATCCCACCCAGACCCATTCCCCCTATAACCCACCTAAGCTACGCACCCCTGAACACTATGGGCAATTTAGCATGGCCAATCCACCTAGCCTGCACATCTTTGGACTGTGAGAGGAAACTGGAGCACCTAGAAGAAACCCACACAGAAACCCACACATGGGGAGAATGTGCAAACTCCACACAGGCAGTCACCTGAGGGTGGAATCGAACCTGGGTCCCTGGTGCTGTGAGGCAGCAGTGCTAACCACTGAGCCACTGAGCCACCATGCCACCCCCTTTAGGTGCCAAACAGTTACCAAAGCCTTGAATATGATGTTACTCACCAAGATGTAATTGTAATTGACAATATAGGCATATAACGTTCAAAACTGAAGCAGGCTTCAGATAGTTTAGATTTGTAAATAAGTATTTCTGTGCAAAGTTGGGTCAGATTGAATGTGGTTCATCAAAGAGAGAGTTATTAGAGCATGGACTGCTTTATCAGAACAGTTTATTGAATCAGATACATATTTAAATGGGAATGGTTAAGGATCTAAAAAGGAAGTATAGAAAAATGTACAGGGAAAGGGGCAGGAAATAGAATTGGAGGATGCACTGGAAGAGCCAGCACTGACTGCTTTCTGCACTGTAAATTGTAACTTCTCTCATTTCTGCTATCTTCTACAGCCCTATAACTCTCTCAAACTCACAGTTCCTCTGGTACCAGCCATTTTTGTATTTATCTCCGGTGCTCTGATTTAACACTGGCAGTCGTACTTTGGGTCCAATCTGTGCAATCCCCTCCTTAAACCTCATTACCTTTACATGACCTTATTTTAAGATCTTTCTTAAAATCAAAGTCTTCGAACAAATCTCTTGGATCGCCCAACTCATGCCACTGATTTTGTCTTAGCATCCATTTTCCATTCGCGTCCATTAAAATTTACTTGGGAATTTTGTAAACTCATGTTATAGATGTTCATGAAAACAAATTAAAACTGTTTGCATTCTAAGGACTAGACAAGTGACTAAATGATGCTTGGTACTATGCTCAATGCCAGTTCTACTGTTCAGATGGTAAAGGCCAGGGAAATTATTGAATATATGTGAATTGCGAGTGTCTGAATGTTACATAATCAAATACACAATTGTGGTGGAGGCAGGTTCCTGTGAGGCATTTAAGAGGGTATTGGTTGGTTATTTAGATAGAAACAGTTTGCAAGGGTATGGAGAAAATGTAGGAGGTTAGCACTAGGTGAGGATGCTTGTTTGAAGAGCTGACACAGGCACGACGGGTCGAATGGCCTCTTTCTGTAATGTGATTCCATGATTCTGTAAACGAAACAAGAATAATGTTAACAGCTCATACAAGGCTATCTTACTTTACAAAGGGACTTTGCAAGTGCAGTAAAAATGTGACACTGGGGGTTTCAGGGATTTTCACTCCTGTACATGAGCTGAAAATGGCACAATACGTTTTAACATGCAGTACAGCTTTACATTATTAATAAGGACTAAATGTTTAGTGGTTTACCAAACAGGTAAAAGGATGAGATTATGAAAGCACTGTGCAGGCTGAGACCTTTGGGAGTCAGTAGTGAATGTTTAGAAATGCAGGTTGAGCCTTCATGGCTATGATAGCCCAAAAATTAATAGGAGGAGATGGTGAGGTAGTGAAAAACAATGTTCAGAAATTTCCACCATTCTCGTAGTTGAAAAAAACTTTCATAGTTATAGCACCTTTAACATTATAAAATTCCCACTGGACTGTTGCCATAAAGAATAATTCACCAAGCTGAAGAGGAAGACTTTAGGACAGGTGATCAAATATCCCCAAAAATGGAGATTTTAAGGAGCGTCTTAAAGGAAGAGTGAATGTGGTAGAGTGGTTAGCATTTCAGGAAGAAAATTCCAGAATAGATGATTGCAAATTGTTTGAGCAGCGCAGCGTTTTGAAGTAAAGCGCTCTAGGTCTCCAATAGACCTTGTGCGAAATATACTTCTGACTTCACTTCTTAATGGACTATCTCTAACCTTAAGTTTGTGATCTTTTGTTCTGGACTCTCCAGCAGAGCAAATAGTTTCAACTGAATTTTTAGCTGTGTTTTCTGTGCATATTTGACATAGTTAATTTGCCTCAGAACCATGCAGTGATTTGCTCCTAAATGTGTAATCAGTTTATTTACAGCATTTTAAAGTGGCTCTGCAATAATAAAATGATCAGCACCTATACTTACCACTGCTCAGCTTCAAGTAGCTTCTCCATTTGCATGAGCACTAAGTCATCACTCAGACTTAGCGAATCAAGCATAGACAGCATAGTTCAGTCGTTATAAGAGTCTTAAACAGGAATCTCACCTCCCTCTAGTGTTCTCACTCTGTACTTTGGCATCAATCACTCAGTAAATTATGGCCCAGATTTCCCACGGCCAGACAATTGTTGTTGCATTGCTCATGGGAGTTGCACATGGGGACCCTTCAGAATCCCTGACATAGCAGATTCCACTAGAAATGACTGGGAAAAGTGAAGATTCTGATGGCTAATTCTGCTATGCCTGAAACCTTTCAAAAGTATCAATTTAAATTGGAGAATTCATGGGGTTCTGCCACAGCATGCAAAACAACACTTTTCACAGTATCTCGGTACATGTGACAACAATAAAGCAATCAGTTAAATAACTCTCCTGGAAAAGTTAGACAATTCAAAACCTAGTTGAACTCCTGCGTAACTATTAAACTGACCCCACTAGCTTACAACACACCGCAAGCTACACCTCCTGAAAACTGTAAAAAATGTAGATATGTTTAATTAACCTGTTATAATACAACTCAGGAGTGGATGAGATTTGAACCCAGCCCTTCTGGCCATAGGTAAAGGCGCTACCAAGGACAAAATTTCTGCACCAAGTAAAATCATTAAAATCTAATTATTTGGTCAATTGTCTTTATGTGTAAAATGGCTGGTGGTTATAACTATGTAATCCATTGTATTTCAAAAGTCATTCATTGTAAGTGACACATTTTGAGATATGTTAGAGGGATGTGCTAAGGTGTTATATAAATGCATTTTATTTTCATTCCTCAATGCATGTACCTTAAACGGTAAACCTTGTATTTTCAAAACATTCATTTATTCTGGAACTGGAGGGTTTCATTAATGTTTATGTACATCACAGGAATGATAATGAAAATACATTTTATGTGTTGTAAGAAACATAAACAAGATTATTGAAACCATTTTGTCTTGCTCGGTGCCATTACTGTGATAATCAAAATAATTGAAGTTATTAAATTTGCAATTTTGTGATCGTCCTTGCAAACAGGGCATCAATAACTAACTTTGAATGTGGCTGTAACCGTTATTTCAGGTGTTGTGTTGTGAAAGGTATTATGTAAATGTAAGTCTTTGTTCTGAGGAGAAATAAAGAAACAATTAGTCAAAAATCATCACACACAAGACTTAACAAGTTGAAACAACTTGCTGGACGTACTTGTTAATGTAAGTGAGGCTTAACATGGTCTCTGAAGAAACCTAAATGTGAAGTAGTGACTTGGACCATCGGTCAAGGCATGTTTATACACTTCAATCATTTTAAAAATCTAGTTTTATCTTATGAAGCATTTTCACACCATTATCTTAGTCCCAGATTGCAATAACCAGAGGATGGTTTGCTGTGTTTAGTTGTATTTTGACATTCTAGTCACTTGTAGCAGGGGATTGTCCAGTTATAGAGCCATAGAGTCATAGAGTCATATAGCATGGAAATAGCGCGTTTGGTCCAACCAGTCCATGCCGACCGTAATCCAAAAAACATAAACTAATCCCCCCTGCCTGCACTTGGCCCATATACCTCCAAACATTTCTTATTCATGTACCTTTCCAAATGGCTTTTAAACATTGTATCTGTACCCACATCCACCACTTCCTCTGGAAGCTCATTGCACCCATGAACCACTCTCTGAGTAAAAAAAATTGCCCTTCATGTCTTTTATAAATTTCTCTCCTCTCACCTTAAAAATATGCCCCTGAGTCTGAAAAACCTTCCACCCAAAGGAAAAGACACCTGTCACTCACCTTATTATACCCCTCATGATTTTATAAACCTCTATAAGGTCTCCCTTCAACCTTCTATGCTCCAGAGAAAAAAAGTCCCAGCCTGTACAGCCTCTCCCCATAACTCAAACCCTCCATTCCCAGCAACATCCTGGTAAATTTCTGCTGAACCATCTCCAGCTTAATAATATCCTTTCTATAACAGGGTGACCAGAACTGGACACAGTACTCCGGAAGAGGCCTCATCAATGTCCTGTACAGCCTAATGCCCCAACTCCTATACTGAAAGGTCTGAGCAATGAAGGCAGGCATGCTAAATGCCTTCTTAACCATATATGTGGTACAAACTTCAAAGAATTATGTAGCTGAAACCCTATGTTTCTCTGTTCTACAACACTACCCAACACCCTAATTAACAATGTTGTTACCCAATCATTTTCATGCTGACTAGGATTTCACATGACGAAGGAGCAGCGCTCCGAAAGTTTGTGATTTCAGCAAACCTGTTGGACCATAGCCTGGTGTCTTGTGACTTCTGACCTTGTCCAACCCCGTCCAACACTGGCACCTCCACACGTTGGAAATGGGCTGGCAAGACTCAGGAAGGAAACAACAGGAGAGTATCGCTTCATCACTAAATGATCCTCAATGTCAGTGCTTGGGAGGGCGCGGGGGGAGTTAAAACTTTCATATAGATGCATGGTTGTAAAGCGCCAGGAGCCTGGGTACGATTCCAGCCTCAGGCGACTGTCTGTGTGGAGTTTGCACATTCTCCCCGTGTCAGCGTGGGTTTCCTCTAGCTAATCCGGTTTCCTCCCACAGTCCAAAGATGTGCAGTTCAAGTGGATTGGCCATGCTAAATTGCCCATAGTGTCCAGGATTGTGAAGGTTAGGTGGGTTAGCCATGGGAAATGCAAGGTTCCAGGGTTAAGGTAGAGGGTTGGTGTGGACTCAATGGGCTGAATGGCCTGCTTCCACAGTGTAGGGATTCTATGATTCTGTGCAGTTATGAGTCTTTGGATTATAACTGCCTAAAAGGTGAAGGGCAGGACAGGAGCAAAGAACAAAGCAAGAAACAATTTCAACATGAAGGATGGAGACTCCCAAAGCAGTTTATTTTCTTTCTCCTTTCACAAGACGTGAGTGTCGCTAATTTGTTTAATGTTCCTAATTGCCTTGTACTGAGTGGCTAGCCAGGCTACTTCAAAGTCAACGACACTGCCATTGGTTTGAATTCACATCAGGCCAATTAAGAAAGGATGGCAAATTTCTTTCCTTAAAGGAAATTAGTAAACCAGATAGGTTCGTTTTTTTTACTATAGTAACTTCATGGTCTCCATTACCAAAATTAGCTTTCAGTTCCAGGTTTCATCAAATTCAAATTCCAACAACTGCCGTGGTGAAATTTGAGCACCTAAAAATCAGAGCACCTAAATCTTTGGATTTAGTCTAATGACTCTCTGTTAGGTTATGTGTCACTGCTAGTGTGCAATTTACGTTAAAGAGACATGTTCCTGAAGTTATAGAGTCCTCATACTCCTTCTTAACTTGTGCCACTGACACATGACACACTGATAAAAGTGTGCTACTCTGTGACTCAAAACATTAGCCGAGATGAACTATCTGTGACTGCAATATATGTACATATTAGAAGTCACATTAAAGATTTGTTAATTTTTTTGGAATGGTATCATATTATCCATGTCTAGTTCTTCTGTAACAGAGGTTAACACTAGCATTGCCCCATTGGGAACAAATTCTGGTGGAGGCAAAGCCCACAATAATGCACAGAAAGCTGCAAATTGATAGCCAAATAAATGAACTTAGATGTTAAGTGAAGAACAAATATTGAGTAAAAGGCCTGGACAATTCTCTTGCTCGTCTTAGCGTATTGCCATAAAATCTTTTAGGCTCAACTGACTCACTGATACAGCCTCGTTTTCATGTTTCATCCAAAAGGCAGAATCTCTACCAGTGCAGCACTCTCCCAAGTGCTGCACTGTCAAATTTAGGTATTTGTGTTCAAGTCTCTGGACTGAATTTGAGCCCATGTCCTTTTGACTCTGAGGCAAGAGTATCAACCACTGAGTGATGGTTTAGCATGCTTGCCTTCATTACTCAGACCTTTGAGTGTAGGAGCTGGGACATTCTTTAGAGTTGTACAAGATGTTGGTGAGGCCTCTTCTGAAGTACTGTGTCCAGGTCTGGTCTCCATGTTATAGGAAGGATATTATTAAGCTGGAGAAGGTTCAGATGAGATTTACCAGGATGTCGCCAGGAATGGAGGGTTTGAGTTATAAGGTGGGGCTGGATAAAGCGGGGATGTTTTTCCTCTGGACCATAGGAGGTTAAGAGGGGACCTTATAGAGGTTTATAAAATAATGAGGGGCATTGATAAGGTGAATAGCGGGTGTCTTTTCCCTCGGGTGGAGGATTTCAAGACTAGGGGGCATATTTTTTAAGGTGAGAGGAGAAAGATTTTAAAGAAGACATGAGAGGCAAGTTCTTTACACAGAGAGTGGTTCATGTGTGGAATGAACTTCCAGAGGAATTGGTGGATGTGAGTACATTTACAACTTTTAAAAGACATTTAGCTAAGTACATGAATAGGAAAGGTTTGGAGGGCTATGGGCTACATGCAGGCAGGTGGGGCTAGTTTAGTTTGGGATTATGTTTGACATGGACTGGTTGGACCAAGGGTCTGTTTCTGTGCTTTATGACTATGACTCTAGAAGGTGGGCATGCCAAATATGGAGCGAGGAACAGGGTCCCTCAATAGGACAAATTTCTAAGACTCCTCCAACAGAACTGTGTATCTTTGATACTTGTCCCTTAAATGATTTCCTTAATGAGGAGAGCTAGCTTCAGTGTTAATTCCTCACCTTCATGCAATTATTAATCAAGTAATAAGAATATCAAATAAATAAAGATAACATAAGGGAAATTAATAAGAAAATTCATCATGTCAGGCTATTAGACTGAGAATTGATGAAAAGTCATACCACAAGCAATGTAAATTTAAAAGTATTTAATTGGTTATAAAACACTTTGGGACTTCCTGAAGCTGTGACAGGAACCATACAAATACAATTTTTATTCATTCTTTAATCTATCCATTTTTTTTCTTTTCTATGTCATTTGCCTGTCATTTACTTTTTTGTTTATGTTTAATTCAGATTTCACACTAAATGATTCAGACATCAAATTTTTGCACTGAATAATTCAGGCTCAGATTGGGTCTGAAATTTTCTTCCCTGATCCGTGTGCACGTCAATCTAGAAAACTCGCAGGAATTAACGAGAAGCTCAAATCATTGAAACAGAACAGTTCCTAATGTAGGCCCACTATCAGTGCTGTAGCTAAAAGTTGACAATATGTTAAGTTCTGGTCTTATGATATGAGACTGCAGAGTTTTGACCAGTGTTTCACTGTGAGTACAGGGGGACCTGTGGTATGGTGTACACAGTCATGTTTCTGTGGTTGAGTTTGCAGCGGTTGGGGTTCGCACAAAAAGGAATCCAAAGGTCTTCCATAAGCATGGATTTATAAAGGAGAGTTAACAAGGATTAGGGGAAATTATATGTAAAACAATCAGAGGGTGGTTCTTGCTCGAGTAACCATTTAATCGGAAAGTGGATTAAATACATGGAGGAAAATGAAATAGAGGTTATACCTATAGGCAAATAAAAGGAGCTCCTTGTTAAGACTGAGATGAAAAGGAATTTTGTCTCTCAGAGGGTTGGGAGTCTTTGGAACTCCTTGCACAAACAGCTGTATATTTAAAGCTGTGATATAAATTTTTGATCAGTAGGGGAATCAAGAGTGATGGGGAAAGGGCAGGAAAGTGGACGTGGGGAATGTCGGATCAGCCACGATCTTAATGAACAGCAAAACAGGCTTCATGGGCTGAATGCCCTACTCCTGTTTCTATTGCTTATGGTCTTATGGTTTGATGAATGAGTGTGAGAACAGGTACATATAGAGCAGAAATACTGCCAGAGGCCAGTTAGTTTGAATGGTTTGTTTCTGTAAGTCCCATACGTGTGCATCACTTCCCCAACTCCACAGTTTAAATTCGACTCGCTCATATATTAAGAATCAGTCAATGTTATATATCCTCCCTTGCAACATCTCTTTATTTTTTTTCTTTATTCATTCATGGGATAAGGGCATCGCTGGCTAGGCAGCATTTATTGCCCATCCCTAATTGCCTAGAGGGCAATTAAGAGTCAACCACATTGTCGTGGGTCTGGATTCACATGTAGGCCAGATCAGGTAAGGATGACAGTTTCCTTCCCTAAAGGACATTAGTGAACCAGATGGTCTTTTTCCAACAATCGACACTGGATTCATGGTCATTGTTAGACCCTTAATTCCAAATATTTATTGAATTCAAATTCCACCATCTACCATGGCAGGATTTGAACCCAGGTCCACAGAACATTAATTGGGTCTCTGGATTAACAGTCCAGTGATAATACCACTGGGCTATCACCTCCCCAATGCTACAGTCTTCAACACAACATGGTGTCAGTCACTACACTATGTCACCAACTGTAAGCTTGAAATACTGACAAATGGGGGTCTTTCATTCTGAGCCAATATAGACACCATTCACATGTTGATGCAGTCAGGGGAAACACTAATGATTGGCACAGCAAGTGATATCACTCAAACCCTCAAGTGTGTTAAAAGCGTGTAGATGACCTGTTCAGTGAGATTAAGACAGAGTAAGTAAGTATGTAAACTATGCAATCCCAAGACAAGTTCTTGTTTAGTGCCCAGCTCAGAGGAGGATCAAGAAGCAACACAGGGGACACTGATTTGTTCCAACAGCCAATGCAAACCAAAGTTAATCAACATGCTTAGTGCGAGAAGCTGCCTGGATCAGAACCGAAGTTGGTTTGCACAAATCCAAATCTAATCACCTTGCCTAGCTTGAAACTGATAGACAAAAGAGCTTTGCCCTTCAGCACATTGCAAAACTCTTAGTTTACCTCATTGTGCTGACCTGTTTGAACAAGTGCGGAAAAACAAAAGTAGTTGTGTGCAATACTACTTAAAGGGATCTATCAACTGAGAGTGCTTCCACAACTTAGTGAGTAATTAAAAGTGTGTGGATAAACTGTTCTGTGAGAATTGGGACACAGAACACATAAATGTAAGTAACCTGTGTAACCCTGAGGCACTGGAGATAGTAGGAACTGCAGATGCTGGAGAATCTGAGATAACAAGGTGTAGAGCTGGATGAACACAGCAGGCCAAGCAGCATCAGAGGAGCAGGAAGGCTGACATTTCAGGCCTAGACCCTTCATCAGAAATGGGGGAGGGGAAGGGGGTTCCGAAATAAATAGGGAGAGAGTGGGGGGCGGATAGAAGATGGATAGAGGAGAGGATAGGTGGAGAGGAAACAGACAGGTCAAAGAGGCGGGAATGGAGCCAGTAAAGGCGAGTGTAGGTGGGGAGGTAGGGAGGACATAGGTCAGTCCAGGGAGGACGGACAGGTCAAGGGGGCGGGATGAGGTTAGTAGGTAGGAAATGGGGGTGCGGCTTGAGGTGGGAGGAGGAGATAGGTGGGAGGAAGAACAGGTTAGAGAGGCGGGGATAAACTGGGCTGGTTTTGGGATGCGTAGGGGGTGAGGAGATTTTGAAGCTTGTGAAATCCACATTGATATCATTGGGTTGCAGGGTTCCCAAGCGGAATATGAGTTGCTGTTCCTGCAACCTTCGGGTGGCATCGTTGTGGGACTGCAGGAGGCCCAGGATGGACATGTCGTCTGAGGAATGGGAGGGGGAGTTGAAATGGTTCGCAACTGGGAGGTGCTGTTGTTTATTGCGAACCGAGCGTAGGTGTTCTGCAAAGCAGTTCCCAAGCCTCCGCTTGGTTTCCCCGATGTAGAGGAGGCCACAACGGGTACAGCGGATGCAGTATACCACATTAGCAGATGTGCAGGTGAACATCTGCTTGATGTGGAAAGTCTTCTTGGGGCCTGGGATGGGGGTGAGGGAGGAGGTGTGGGGGCAGTTGTAGCACTTCCTGCGGTTGCAGGGAAAAGTGCCGGGTGTGGTGGGGCTGGAGGGGAGTGTGGAGTGGACAAGGGAGTCACGGAGAGAGTGGTCTCTCCGGAAAGCAGATAAGGGTGGGGAGGGAAAAATGTCTTTGGTGGTGGGGTCGGATTGCAGATGGTGGAAGTGTCGGAGGATGATGAGTTGGATCCGGAGGTTGGTGGGGTGGTACATGAGGACGAGGGGGATTCTTTTTTGGTTGTTATTGCAGGGACGGGGTGTGAGGGATGAGTTGCGGGAAATGCAGGAGACACAGTGGAGGGCGTTCTTGAGGTTCGCAATAAACAACTGCACCTCCCAGTCGCGAACCATTTCAACTCCCCCTCCCATTCCTCAGACGACATGTCCATCCTGGGCCTCCTGCAGTGCCACAACGATGCCACCCGAAGGTTGCAGGAACAGCAACTCATATTCCGCTTGGGAACCCTGCAGCCCAATGATATCAATGTGGATTTCACAAGCTTCAAAATCTCTCCTCCCCCTACTGCATCCCTAAACCAGCCCAGCTCGACCCCGCCTCTCTAACCTGTTCTTCCTCCCACCTATCCCCTCCTCCCACCTCAAGCCGCACCCCCATCTCCTACCGACTAACCTCATCCCGCCCCCTTGACCTGTCCGTCCTCCCTGGACTGACCTATCTCCTCCCTACCTCCCCACCTACACTCACCTTTACTGGCTCCATCCCCGCCTCTTTGACCTGTCTGTTTCCTCTCCACCTATCTTCTCCTCTATCCATCTTCTATCCACCACCCCCTCTCTCCCTATTTATTTCGGAACCCCCTTCCCCTCCCCCATTTCTGATGAAGGGTCTAGGCCCGAAACGTCAGCCTTCCTGCTCCTATGATGCTGCTTGGCCTGCTGTGTTCATCCACCTCTACACCTTGTTAACCCTGAGGCATGTCCACTTTGATTCAGCTGTGAACAGTTTGTAAGCGCAATGTTGTTGTCATGGAAACACAGTAGGGATTCAAAATAAACCTTAAGGCGGAGAATACGCTGCTGCTTTCTCTGGCTCACTTCTTTGTCCCGTTGCTTGTTACATGTTTCTGTTAACCATTTGTTGGCTACAATTTCAGGAAATGTACAAACGAAAAGATAGCAGAAATCTTGAATGCTTTACCCCAAAATCCTTTGAGACCAAGTTGAGTGGAATAAAGTGTTAACTCTACTAATACCCTAATAATAGCTATTGAGCATGTGTTGGGGATAATGTCATGATGATGTCAGATTACATGGGGCTAAGATCTGATGGAGGAAGGTACTAGTGAAGCCCTGTTCTACCAAATGTACGTATTTAATTTATAGGCAATGAATATTGACTGAAGGCATAAGCTTTGTGTTCAGTCCTGAAAGGCCTTCTGTTGCTCAGTTTGATCGTGGCTGATCTGTTTTCTAACTCCATTCATCTATCTTGGTTTGATATCCCTTAATAGCCTCTAATGAAGGTCCATCAATCATAGTTTTGAAATGTTCCATTGACCACCATCAGCATCCATGTAGGAATATCACTAGAAACTTCTAGGAGTATGTGAAATGTGGGGGCCAAACATAAGTCTAGTGCAAACCATTAACATTTATTGCCTGTAATTAATAAATATAAGCTTGGTGGAGAGGAGCTTTGCTAATGTTTTCTTTCATTAGATCTCCATCCCATATGATCTGATACCATGATGACATTGTTCCTTATGCACATGCCCATTATCTATCATTAGAGTATTGGTACAGTTAACCATTTACTCCATATGTCCTCCAAGACTATATCCTGTTTACTATTTGCACAATATACACATCCTTCTACACCTTCACCAAAGGTATTATTCTTGACAGGAATATTATTTGAGATGGTTTCATCATTTGCTTTGAAAGTTCTTTTAGAGATTATGGAGAGTACTGGTGTTCCAAACCTATTCTCTGTAGATCTTCTGTCCTTGTACATTTTGTCAATGGATGTACCATCATAGTATCCTGCTTGAGATCGGCTTATACAGTCCTTGCAACTGATATCTTCTTTCTCCATGAAATGGTAGCACTCCTGTTTCTTTAGATGATGCTATTTTCTGCTTGGACAAAGCATGATCTTGATTGTTGTAGCCTCACAATCATGCTACCTCTTAGCTGCTGGTTCCTGAGCCACACCTTCATCTCCCTTTTTGGGCAGGAGAAGGTGTTTTGTCTGCTCCTGCTGGTGAATGGTGCAGATGGGATAGTGTGAGATACCTGACTCTCATGTGGATTCACTGGAAATATGAAGATGTCCCTGCTGATTCTTCTGGAGAAAGTCCAGATGGAGAGCTTGTGTGACCATAAACCTCACATCAATTGCCAAGAGGTCCTCGATAATGCTGATGTGATGACTTTGTTCAAAGTACAGCCACAAGTCAGGGCTACTGCATGTAAATGTGCATGTGTAAGTCTCCATTGTATGTGTAAATTTCCATACATTCTTCATCACTCAATTAAGACTCACAAAATTCTTGTAACTTCCTTGCTTTCACTAGCAAATACTGAATGGTTAAGGCAGTGAATGTTTTGGTTTCTTCGACAAAACTTTCATTATTTTTATTCCCAGTACAGCAGGTGGGTGTCTTTGACAGAGTGTCAGCTATAGTCTGGTATTTTACTTGTACATACTCTAAAACGGGGTCATATCACAATAACCAAAATCAAAATCTCTGGATTTTGGATGGCATCCTTGTGATCTCTTACATACTCAAATCAAGTGATCAGCTGTCTGTGCTCAGTTTCAATCTTAAATGGAAGACCCAAAAAATGGAGGTAGAATATTTTTCCCCAAGTCACCAAAAGCACTTTGTTCTCCACTTCTTCGCGTCAATTTTTGATTTCAGTGAGAGACCTTGAAGGTCTTCTGATCCCATCATGGTGAACCTGGTAGAAGACTATTCCTAGACCTGTGGATGACGTATCCACAGCTACAGTTTTTGGAAGTAAGTTTGAGATCACAATATGCTAAGATCTCTGACAATATGAGCATTTTTTGATTCAAGCCAATGAGTACCATTGATGCTCAGACCAGCACCATGCTTGATCCTGTTTTAAAAGTTGCCTTAGAGGCTCACTTACTTGGGTTATATGGATGAAGCAATTTCCTGGCTCTGGTCACCACTTGCCACCATGAAGTAATATCATTAGGAGCATTGAGGAGTGTGACAAATACAAGGACTGAACACAAAGCTTATGCCTTCAGTCAATATTCATTGCCTATAAATTAAATATGTACATTTGGTAGAACAGGGCTTCACTAGTACCTTCCTCCATCAGATCTTAGCCCCATGTGATCTGACATCATCATGACATTATCCCTAACACATGCTCAGTAGCTATTATTAGGGTATTAGTAGAGTTAACACTTTATTCCACTCAACTTGGTCTCAAAGGATTTTGGGGTAAAGCATTCAAGATTTCTGCTATCTTTTGTGTGAGGAAACAGTTCTTGACAAAATCCCTGGACAACCTCAATCTAATCATAAGGATATGTTCCCTTATTCAAGACTTTCTCTCTCTTCAAGTACCATGTCCTAAGAGTCTGTTGGTGACCATGGACTTCCATCGGATCGGTCTATAATTATGCTTGACAAAGAATTGAAGTAGACTGCCATTTGTCTTTTGGAAAACTTCATCAATTTTGCCCCCAATTTCCACCCTGTCCTCACTTTCACCTGGTCTATCTCTGACTCCTCCCTTCCCTTCCTCGACATTTTTGTTTCCATTTCTGGGGATAGACTGGCCACTACTATCCACTACAAACCCATTGACTCTAACAGCTACCTGGACTATACATCCTCACACCCCACTTCCTGTAAAGACTCCATCCCATTCTCTCAGTTCCTCCGTCTCCATTGTATATGTTCAGATGAGGCCAACTTCGACATGTCCTCCGAAATGTCCACCTTCTTCCTCAACCGAGGATTCCTCAGCTCCGTGGTTGACAGGGCCCTCAACCAAGTCCAACCCATCTCCCGCACTTCCACCCTCACCCCTGCTTTTCCCTCCAGCAACAGCGATAGGGCTCCTCATGTCCTTACCTGTCATCCCAGCATCCACATCCAGAAGATCTTCAGGCGCCACTTCCATCACCTCCAGCAAAATGCCACCACCAGACACATATTCCCCTCCCCTCCCTTGTCCACCTTTCACAGGGACCATTCCCTCTGGGACACCCTTGTCCACACTTCCTTCACCCCCAACATCCCCCCACAGCCCTACGGCACCTTCCCCTGTAAACGACGAAGGTACAACACCTGCCCATTTACCTCCTCCCTCCCCAGTATCCAAGGGCCTAAGCATACCTTCCAGGAGAAGTAACACTTCACCTCCACTTCCCAGATTCTAGTCCACTGTATTCATAAGAACTAGGAGCAGGAGTAGGCCGTCTGGCCCTTCGAGCCTGCTCCGCCATTCAATAAGATTCGCTGTTCACAATGTGGTCTCCTCCACAGAGATAGTAGGAACTGCCGATGCTGGAGTCTGAGATAACAAGGTATAGAGCTGGATGAACACAGCAGACCAGTCAGCATCAGAGGAGCAGGAAAGCTGACGTTTCGGGTCTGGACCCTTCTTCAAAATGGGGAAGGGGAAGGGAGCTCTGAAATAAATGGGGGGGTGCGATGTTTGAAGGTGGATAGAGGAGCAGATAGGTGGAGAGAAGACAGACATTTCAAGGAGGCAGAGATGAAGCCAGTACAGGTGAGTGTAGGTAGGGAGTTGGGATGAGGGGTTGGTCAGTGAGGAGGGAGGGCGGGTAGGTGGGAGGGAAGACGGACAGGTCAAGGAGGCTCCTCTACATTGGGAAAACATAACAAAGACTAGGTGACTGCTTTGCAGAACATCTACGTTCTGCTCGCAAAAAAGACCGGGAACTACCCATTGCCTGCCACTTTAACGCACCACCCTGTTCCCTGACCAACATGTCTGTCTCCGAGATAACAAGGTGTAGAGCTGGATGAACACAGCAGGCCAAGCAGCATCATAGGAGCAGGAAGGCTGACATTTCGGGCCTAGACCCTTCA